>NW_028301555.1:3325000-3565000 GCF_042242905.1 Orbicella faveolata
ATTTATTCCTTTCAACTTTGGATCCAGCGAACGCCTTAGTAATAAATTACACCGGGAAAGCTATCTGTTTGACTCTTGTCGGGAATCGCACTTAAGAAACTACTATTTGCTGTGAAAACTGAGAATCTGAGTATTATTTCAAGACGAAACAAAAATTTGTCTAACCATTAAGGTGATTTTATTGGGCTGCACGTAAAGAAATAACAAAACTCATTCTTGAGAACTTGTTTTCTTTCGAGCGATCAAGTATGGAAATGAGATCACTAAAATTTCTCCAAAGATTAAAACAGTAGATGAATGGAAAAGCTTGGACCATCATTTGAGTAACTGCATAAGAAGTGTTTTTTAGTCGAACGAAACATGAGCTGACGCCCACATTGGTTCCCTAAAAGTGACTGAGTATAATCCAAAATTTTCGAAAAGCATCGCCACCCGTGGGAGCTTATTCCCCATGGTCCCGCCCCAGTACCCCAGGGCAGTTAGGGCTTAGCTTCAAATTCCCAGGACCTTGACTTACAAAGTCACTTTTGCTCGACGTTGTTTGCGTCTCCCTGCTCTGAAACATAGTGGGCACGCTGGGGTAATAGCTGACTCGTTGAGCACAGGATCGAAAGCTCTGGGTTCGAGTGCTTGCATAGCCAATGGCTATCCGAGGGTCATCGTTTTGAGTCCTTGCACAAGAAAATTGACCCGCTCTCTCCTTCCAAGAGCACAAATAAAACCAACAAACTCTAAGGGAAAGCTGACCAAATGCTGTGGGAGGGAAGGGGAGGGGAGAGGAAAGTAACTTGTGATGGACTTAACCTCCCATACAGGGGTGAAGCAATAATTCTTTCATGTTACTTATGGTCGAGACCTGGGTAGGGTGTTGGTGTGGGTGCGTGATTGCGGGTCTGACGCAGAATTTCAATCTTATCAGAAGTACGAGTTTAATTGTGAAAAATGCAGACATTTTCGAGTATTTTTCAGGATCTTGTCCATTGCCTAAGTCGATCATTACATTGTGTCCTCTTTGGAAATTGGAACAAAGCGTTGATTCATTTTGCTTTCCTTAAAAGTAGTGTAGCACGCTCTTAGGGGCAGTAGCCAATCAGCGTGCAGGAAAAAATGACGTGGCACGCTCTCGTGCAATGAGATTGCAGCATTTGCCTTTTTCGTGTACAAGTCAGCGGTCGTTAGTCATAAAAGTATGACGTCACACCTCCGGTGTTGTCCAAATAAGGGAATGACCGGAAGTGGTGGTGCGCGTTGAAAATGGTTGATGTTGGGGGTAGATCTCGGGGTAGATCTCTCGCGCGTTAAAGATGGCGTGGATGTGCGCGCGCCAAGGTCAGGTTGATTTGGGGGTGCGCTCGCGCGTTAAAAATGGTGTGGTTAGGGTTCTGCGCGTGCGCGTTAAGGTCTCAATTGACACAATCAAATGTGAATAAATTTTTATTATAAAGTAACAAATGTGAAATAATGTTTTTTTACATTTGAGAAACTTCGGATCAAATGCGAATAAATTTTGTTTATTATAAAGTAACTAATGTGAAATAATGTTTTCTTTACATTTACTATTGATCAGTTCGCCGCGGAACTACAACAGCTCCATCAGGGCCTCCACGTTGGCCATGTCGGCATCGTCTAATTCGGTCGGTCGGTTCCACTGGTAACCATAAGGGTAGGACTGGAAGGTCTGGCGATCGACGACGCGTTTATCAAAAACCAGTCCGTACTGTCTGGTGCGGGGTCCCACTCGGATCTGTTTGGTGGCGGGATCACGAGTGAAGAAGTAGGGGTTGACGACGGGAATGTTCCTTCGTTGGTCGAGCGGATTGGTCAACTCTTCCAGTAGGTTTTCTCTCATGACGTCATAGTTGAGTTGTTGGGAACCGCGTACATGGAGAGTGAACCCTCGCACTTTACAGCAGATTTTGCCGAGTTTGGTCTTGTAGCCGTAATTTTTGGGTCCGGCCGAAGTGAAGTCGACGATGTAATCGTCAGCGTGTAGCTCGTTGGTCATGTCGCCCAAGTAGTCGCCTAGGGGAATGTCGGCTTGACCGGGTTTGTGGGAGTAGATGACGGAATCGGTGTCGAAGTACAGCACTTGTTGCTTCAGTTGGTCGAGATAGGAATAGAGCTTGAGACGGGCCCAGCAGTTGGTGAAGGCGGCCACGAAGATGTTGACGCGTTCGTTATCGATTTGGTTGTCGCGGAGGTCTAGGTAATCTATTTCGAGGACGTCGTCGGAGCAGACCCGGATGGCTCGGATGTCGTGAAAACTGTTGGATACCAAACCGAAGAGTTGAGCTGGCGATGTGACGGTTTCGGTGTGTTTCTTGTGGAGGTTTTCTCCGAACTTGCCCCAGAAGGAGTTGAGCATGAGTTTGGCCGTGGCTTTCCGGCCGGGATTTTTCTGGATCATGGCGGTGTCGAGGGAGATGCCTTCTCTTTCTTTGTATTGGCGCACGTAGCGTAATTTGTCGTCGGGGGTGAGGCACCAGCCGGGGTACCCGGCGGATTCTTGTTTGATTTTCAGCCAGGTGTTGACGTAGTCGGCAAAGAGGCCCTTGCGTCTTTGCTTTGGAGGAAAATGTCACACCTCGTGAATGTGCAGGACGATGTACCCCTGTCGAACGGCTTCTTGAATTTCGGGCGTGCACCAAGTTCCGCGCGAGGCGCGCTGAGTCTCCGTGTGCGAGCATCGCCACGATTTGTCCCGCTGAGGAAGCGGCATTTGTTCTTCGACGCAGGAGCGGCACAGAGGAAAGGTGAGTTTACCGGCCTGGCGATGCGGTAGCACGGGATGGTAAAGATGTGGAGGTGGAAGGATGTCGATGTAGGCCATGCCGAAGTAGTGGTGGATGTCTTGGTCGGTGGGGTTGGTGAGGATCTCGGGATGTCCTACGGGGTATTCGCAAGTCTTGTTGACCCACGGGTACAGGGAAGTCACGTCCACGTATGTGATTTGTTCGCCCTGGCTCTGGTCGACGGTATGAAGACGCACGGCATTGGTTCTGTCACCGAAGAAGGCATTGCGCGGTTCTAGGGGGTCCACTTTCTGGTAGGTGGCCAAGAATCGTTGGAGGGCCTCGTTTGTCTTGACCTCCCGATCCCAATCGGACTCCCACATGATCTTGAGATGGTAGCCGTGTTGCTTGGGAAGGGCATGTTTCTTCAGCGTTTGCTCGTACATTTCTTGCAGCGTGCGATCGGGATTGAGATTGCTGTATCGGTCCCGATCACGGGGATGACAACGACGGCATCCGTGCCACAGACAGCCGTGGAACTCGTACACGGTTTGGCAGGTAGGATCGTAACCGTCCACCAGGACGTTTGCCACTCGTTGCTCGCCGCCATTGCTGGCATGACGGATGTGGTCTTCACGAGGCTCGTGGTTGGGAATGTCACGACGGCGAAGAAGGTGTTCCTGCCATGCTAGCCACTTGAAGGCCTTGAAGGGACGGCCGTTGACCTCGTCGCGATGGACCCTATTGGTTTTGCGTTGGTCTTCCTCTTTGGGGATGCGTTGGATGAAGCATTGGTGACTGGACAACATGACCTGTTTGCCGCAGATGTGGCACTCGCCCCGTCCGCACACGTGTTCTGGGACACGACGACGATTGCCAACGCGACGCACTTTATCGTCTAGTTGGTAGACGTGACAACATTCTGGGCACTTTTTGTGGGTGTTGCAGACGGATTTGATGTTCGGGCCCCGTCGTAGCAGGTGGGAGATGTAGCATTGGTCTCCGAAGAAGGCACGATGGCAGATGATGCGGCATGGTTTAGAAGGACGCGGAAACTTG
Organism: Orbicella faveolata; assembly: GCF_042242905.1. NCBI lineage: Eukaryota > Metazoa > Cnidaria > Anthozoa > Scleractinia > Merulinidae > Orbicella > Orbicella faveolata. Next base: position 3,328,792 of record NW_028301555.1, read on the forward strand.
TCGGTCTTTTTGGCTTCGATGTAATCGGGGCACTCCTGTCTTTTGCAGGCGGGGCACCATTTGCCAATGCAGGGATGATTTTTAATGTCGTCGTGGTCGTACCCGCGGTTGCATTCGTGGCAAACGTACGATCTGCTGAGGAACCCGCCGAAGGAATTACAGCCGTCGTAGTGGCCGTCCTCCTTGATGGGAAGAATGCGCTTGTCCGAGTCTACGGGTCCCGCGTAAATGATCATGTGCGGCGGGTCGATGGACATCACCATGATCTGGTACCCGGGTAGCGCCGCCTGGAACATGTCAAGTTCTTTTAGGCCGCAAGGTCCTACGGGGACGTTAGCCAAGCGATGGAGTTCTTTGGCCAATCGCTCTTGGACGGGGCATCCCTGTTTGAGATTGTGATAATCTTGATCTCGAGGATTGCCGTTGGCGTCGACCAAGGCTTTCATGGTGACGATGGCGCGCGCGCAGCAGAGTTGGTCCTTGTTTTTGATGGTCACGCGCGACCGTTTGACGATACCCCTGACGGCGGCTTTGCTGGGTCGGTATCGCTTGCCGTGACCACTACCGGGACCGGGAGTCTGGATGAAGGTGGTCTCCATGGTGAAGGTGTCGTCCGGAGTGAATTCTTGGTTGGAGTTGAGTTTGGCCGCGAGAGATTGGAGATAAGTGTCTAGTCTTTGGCTGCCTTCTTGGAATTCACGCACGCTGAAGGACGCGGATTGGAAGGCGTGCGTGAAGGCGCTGGACTGCATGATGAAATGGACGGTGGAGTGGGGAGTCAGGGTGGGATCCTGGTCGATTTGTCGCTGGATGGCTCGTTGCAGGGTGCGGGTCAGTTCTTGGCCTATGTTGTCCCTGGGAGTCACGTCTCGGTGTTGTTTGAGCGTGGCTTCGTATCGACGTTTGTTCACCACATGTCTCCAGTTGCGTGGGGCGCCTACGGGGTCGCAGTTCAAAGTCTAGGAGATGGGTGGCGTCGCCGCCGCCATATTGCGTGTCATCATCGTCCGAGAAGGCTTGGTCGTGTGATCTTTTGCTGTTTTGGTTTAAGATCTGGTCGATGGTCGGATCGAAGATCCAGTCATCGTCATCATCGAAGATCCATTCGTCGTTGTCGTCGTCGCGGGGCGTGGGCACTGGGGAGAGTGACCGACTTCGTCTTGGAGTCTGCGAAGACATGAGGACATACTGATTGAGGACGCGTACAACGCTTTTTTAATGAGGTCAAACACAAATGTTTTTTTTGGCTAATAACACATCCAATCATACAAGCATATACTTCTCTCATCATATACATTCTCCATGGCGTGAACTAAATTGAACCCTAACCATACTTTCTTTTTCTCGTTACGACAGTTTACATAACAACCGTGAATGGTAGTGTGATGGGGGATAAATGGACCGTAAAACGCTATACATTGGGGGCTATTACTTTTAAACCATTTTACTTCTACGTGACCGTGTCCCCATTCTCTTTTCAGATTAGCGTAATATAAAAGTTCTCCGTGAAGACGGCGTAACAGTTTATCGTTTCTGCGGACGAGTATGTCTTGCCAGGTAGCCAATGAAAGCACGTAATCTTGTATTTCTTTGGGTAGTCTATCCCAGTGATTCTGTAAGAGATTTATTATATCTGTATAAGTTGTATTTAACACTGCGTAAACCGATGGGGTAGATGAACGTCTTTTCTATGGGGGCGCGTTCCATAGCAGCTTCGTAAGTGTCGTATGAATACGTTTTTCGAGGTTTATCGTCAATGTCAATGTAACATCCGTATATTTTCAAATATTCAAATTTGTCCTTCTTTCCTCGACAACAGGGGAAACCACATCGACATACAACATTCTTAATGTGTCCTATGCCCCATTCTTCCTTCAGTTTTGCAAAGTCTAGGATTTCTTTGTGAAGACTGCGCAACAGTTCATTATTTCGGCGGTCGAGTATGTGTTGCCAGGTAGCCAATGAAAGCACGTAATCCTGTATTTCGGGTGGTAACCCATCCCAGTGACTCTGTAAGAACCAAACATACATCAGCAGAGAACAAGAACGATTTTTTCTCGTCTACATTATTCAAGGCATCTTTAACGCTGTACCCTAAATACAGTTTCTTTAGTTCGTTATGGAGACTGACATAATGACCGTAGATAACCATGTGATTGGGCATAAATCGCCCGTACAACAATTTACAAACGGTTAGATAACATTTTCGCTTTTTTATTTCTACGTGACCATATCCCCAGGCTGTCTTTAATCTTGCATAATGCACAATTTCTTCATGAAGCCTGCCCAATAGTTCCTTCCTTCTCCGATCAATAATGTGTTGCGACACGGCTAGTGAAAGTACGTAATACTGTATTTCTTGGGGTAACCAATCCCAGTGACTCTTTTCAGTCTAGAAAAAGTAAAGTGGACTTAGCGTTGTCTATTCTGTAATAGGCATGATTGTACCCGTACCCTAAAAATATTTCTCTCTTAATGTTCTCACGGTCTATGTAGAATGCCGACACGATTAAATGTCTGTTTTCTAGTCCGGGGACTGTTCCTTTGTGGCAATACTTTAGTAAACATTTTTCTAGCTTGACTTTGATGGGTCCTATTCCCCAGGCTGCTTGGACCTTTCCAAAGGTCTCGATCTCACTGAAAAGTCCTCGCCAAGATTCACTTTCACGTCTGTCGATGAAACAATGAGACTCTTGGAGATAAATAATGTAGGCCTGGATTTCAGGGGGCAACCAATCCCAGTAACTCTATCAAATGAATTGCATTCACAGAAATAAATTGAAGTATCTAACTCGCGAAACTTGGGTGGTTTCGGTCTGAACAACCATTCATATTTTCTCATTTCTGCATTGACTATTTGACGCTCCCTTTTCTCCTCGAAGGCGAGTTGCGACTCAGCGAGTGAGATAATGTAGGCTTGGATTTCGGGTGGCAACCAATCCCGGTAACTCTATGAAAAGAAGGTGATGAACAAGGCGTGACAAAGGTGTCGTACGAATCTGTAACCACAAAACACGATGAAACAAAAATCTCAAGTCCAAACGAATGTCAATTTCTAGTGGAGGTGTGACCAGACTCAGTCTAAAAAGCGCACTTAGCATGCACAACGAGTGACAGAGTGGGCAGTACAACTTCTCAGCGATCACACCCTTGTTCAATTGATCATCGAGTGCCTGGGTGAAGCAATCCTAATGAACAAAGTAACGGCAACACTTGGTTAGAGCGGGAATCTCAGTACTAAGGATGACTTGTGCGCATAGGGTGCACGTTAAACTGTCCATTTTTTTTTTTTTAGATACTCACTGCTTCGTATAGGTCCATATGGCGATTCATCTCAGCGTCGGTCAGCTCAGCCATGATCAGCGCTCGTGGCAAGTGAACGATTTTTGTAGGGCGCTCCTTTTATTATACGTGGGCGTCAGCGGCTCGCGTGGCCGATTTGGGGGTAGATCTCGCGCGCGCGCCAAGGTCAGGTTGATTTGGGGGTGACGTGGGCGTCAGCGGCGCGCGTACACACACAAAAAAAGGGATGGTGTGGCCGATTTGGGGGATATGGGCGTCAGCGGCTCGCGTAAACATGTGGTTAGGGACTCCATATAGTTTTACGATCGCGCGCGCGCTGGGGACGAAAGAAAAACGTCAGTGTTTTTCGATATTTTATGACGTCAACATGAGCATAACTGAGAGTGGTTTTTTCTCGCGTTTCCTTCGGTCAGACTCCGTAAAAACTTGGCAGATTGGTAGTAAATATTTTACAAACCCTTTTTTTGCGTATTTAAAATTCGTATCCCACCATATTCAATGTTACGTAAAACTGTCACTGAAGAAAATCACTAATAAAGCCATAAAAAACACTTGTGTGCGCAACGTCATCACAAGAATGATTTTACAGGATTCACCCGTCGTAACGCATTTTCCAGTTTGTCCATCCCTAACAACACATGACGCTTTCGTCCTTCGTAGTCTTGATAATATCCACTAATACGCCGCCCGTTCTTGTCATTGCGCTTCAGTCGTAGACCGCCTAGGCCCCAGGCCTCTTGTACTTTGGAATAGAGGCTCATTTCTTGGTTTATTTTATTTAGGACTTCTTTTCGTTGCCGCTCAACGGCAAGTTGACTTTCAGCAAACTTTATAATGTAGTCTTGAATTTCTGGCGGTAGCCAGTCCCAGTAACTCATCTGTTTTTATACCAATAGGAAAAAAGAATGGATATAAAAATTGGTGTGAGGGGAGGGAGGGTGACACAACGACTAGGGGAGGGACAAGAAAATGCTGGTGACGAGCTGACGCCAGCCCATTCTCGTCCCCAGAGCCTCCGTTTCTTTTGGTCACGTGGTCGGAGAAACGGCATTTTAAGACGAGTAGCACTGGGGACGAGAATGACGCCAGCCTAGAAGAGCGCGTGGTTTTAGCGGTTTTAGCGATTTTAGCATAACGTGCAGTGAATTCGAGTGGACGGGCGGGTTTTTTTTGAGCGGTGCAAAAACATTTATGGTTAAACCACTCTTAGCGAAATGGCTGGGGCTGAAATTACTGGAAGAAAAACCCTGAGTTGACTGTGCAGGTGAGTTTTTTCGGCATGTTATACGAAGAGAGACCCGAGCGCTCGGTGTTCAATGGAAGTGAAAAGCTTTGCGCTTGCTCGAACAAACTACCCAGTAGGTTTTTTTTTCTTAATATACTTGCAGTTAACAAGAATGGAAGCTGGTCCGTCACGTTGTTCTAAATATTGTATGGAGTGAAACTAAGCCGGTCTCGACGAACTAGGTGAGTTATTAGTGTTTTTTTTCCCAGGGTTGTCTGCCATTGTGACAGTGCGCGCGCTTGAGAGAAAAAGTCCGGTTGTAGTTTTGACAGAAATTTATTGCTTTAAAACAGATTTTAGAACCTAAATGTAAAGGTTACTAAATCCCCTTCCATGGTAACATGGGGTAATAAATCCACGAAATTGAGTCTGAACCAATGCAGGCCGAGTTGTGCAATTTCTTGAAATTCGGTATTGCTTCTTGAGACGGCCGCTGAATTCCCGCTCGCCCACGCTTCGACTCGTTGGCGTTTACCTCGTTCTAAATCCTAGGGTGAAAAAAAAAAACCCCGGTAAAAATTCTGTTATTTAAAAAAAATGGTTAACTTCAATCGAGAATTCCACCGGCCTTACTTGGATCAACTCGGCTTTCATGCCCGGAACGCGTTTAAATCGGCCCACCAGTAGACTTTGAATGTGAGTTGGTGTGAGTGTTTGTTTACAGCAAGGGGCACTCGATGAAATTTCCCAGCCAAATCCATTCTTCCAAGCAAATGGTGTCTATGTCAGCTCGGCAGCAGGGTAATCGCTCCCCTTCGCTTTCCAAACATACTGGACAGACTCCTGACTGAAAAAACCCGAAAGAAAAAAAACGTTTGGTGAATTGACTGGTTTATTTGCCTTTACAGCTGGTCAGCGTAGCCGGTGGCGAAGATGTCGAAAAAACTGTAAGTAGCTCACTCATTTTTTTATATAAATATTGTTTTACTGGACCAGTCGTGGGAATTTTTGGGGCTTGCTCGTTTAATCCTTCATGGCGTATATTTATTTGGCTTTCGAACTCGTTCATTTGTTCGCGCAGAACCCACAGAGAACAATTCGTTTCAAAATAATTTTTGTCTTTTATCGACTTATTCTAGAACTCGTAAACTGATTAAAAAAAAAAAAATGCTTTTGGTGGATTCCGGTGACCTGAAAGAGCGGGGGAAAAAATAAGCCGTGGTGTGGCGTCAGCGCCGGTCGAGAAAAATTTCGGCTTTTTTTGTGACCTGTCGCTGCTCGCCGTTTCATAAATTTTTTTTCTTTAGCTCCGTGTAGTCCTACCAAAGTTGTCCACCAAAAAAAAAACTACCCGATCAAGTTTTGTCGAGTGCAATGATTTTTTTTTTGCCCTGATCCGCCGCTTGAGAAAAAAATCTAACTCACTGACGTCAGCTTGGGGCGTTGTGGTTGTTTTGATCTGTCAACTACTTTGCGGGGAAAAAAAAAAGGCCGTCAAGAGTCAGCGAATTTCGTACAAAAAATCCCTAGGTGCGGCGTCGACAAAATCAGGATCGGACCGGATCACGGATCGGATCACGGAAAAAATTCAAGATTCAGAATTCAAAATTTTGTTGAGCAAATTACACTAGAGTGACTATTGTGAGCAGAACGTTTTATTTAATTCAGCTGTGATATTCCTTTATTCTTTTATAATATCAAGCCAACTGGGAGCTGGTCACAGATGAATATTTTTCAGGCTGTTAGGTTTGCGATGATCAATCATGTCTTCATACATCTTTCTCCGCAGTTCAGATAAATGATATTTCGTATATTCGCTTGCATCAAAGGTAAACTGTCATGAAACGAGTCAGCATGGTAATAATAGGACGAACGTATGAATCGAAACACAAAAACTAAAAACACTAAAAAAATTAAACACCTGATGATTTCAAACAATTTCCGGTCTGTTTCTGAGACAGGTCTATACTTTTACAAGATGTGAGTTTGGAATGCAATATTTCATACTGGAATAAAATGAAACAAACCATTTGTATTTCAAGGAAATATAGCTGTTTTACAAAAATTATAGGAATACATTGATAGTGTGAACGATAACGCAACCCGAGAATAAACAACATTTTAGGAGTTACGTCACGAGTTTTAGAGTCATTTTTAGGGTCATAAAGAGTTGCCTTTATGTGTAATAAAACCTAAAATGATCGTGTTCTAGGATAGAAAGCACTTAAGAGGCAAGAACAAATCAAAACGGAATGAGGATTGTTAAGGATGGCAAAGATTAACGAGGACTGCAAATGACGAACTTGAAAAACAAGGCTAGTTTTTTCAAGATGTGCAAATCGTGACGTAGCTCCTCTAAAGCAAGTCATGTCCCTAAGCTTTTGTACATAAGCTTTCTCATTAACTGTAACGCTAACTGTAACACTCACATCTGACACGAAAAAGTAGCCGAGAATTAGCTACTGATACTAACAGCAATTTCAAAAACGAGAATGGGAGGTTCACCCAAGCTTTGAGCCAACTAACGTTCAAATATAACTACATCTGCCTGTTACAATTTAAATTTGTCCTAAATTAGGCGCTTATGTGGCTTTTTAAATGACCTCTTGTCATTCTCTCTAATTAACATGTCATTGCGTCAAATTCGGGACTCTTATTTTTATTTAACATATTTTAGTTTTCTACTTTTATTTTTTATTTATTATGATCTTATAAATGATTTGATTGTTTTTTTTCTTTAAAACTTTTTTTTTCTGTGATCCGATCCGTGATCCGATCCGTGATCCGATCTGTGATCCGATCCGCGATCCGTTCCGTGTTCCGATCCGTGATCCGGTCCGGTCCGGTCCGGTCCAGATTTTGTCGACGCCGCTACTAGGTGCGGGGAGAGGGTTTAAGCATGCATCAAAAATCAACTTACTTGATCTTTGGCCGTGACCTGGTCATCCTATTCAACCAAAAGAAAAAAAGATCACCATTAATACGGCGCTGTTCTACAGCTTTCGATGCGAGTTTAGTTATGTTGGGGTTTTTTTGGAGACAGGGCGTCGACTGATGTAACTCACCTTATTCAGCGAAGGGTCACTCATTTTTTTTTGCGGAGCTGAAAAAAACCCTGCCGATTCTTCTGTAAAAAAAAAAATTGTGAACTACCATACGCGCCATCACTAGATTTCAAAAAGTATGAACGCGTCAGATTTTTTTGAAAAACGCCATCGATCCACGATATTTAAAAATAACTACACGCCATTTATGCATGGGGTCTCCCTGAAAAAAAAACAAACCACACTCAATTTTTTTACTCATTCTGCTCATTTTATTAAACAAAAACCTGAAGGCATTATTTACAACATCTCAGCCAGAGCCAAAAAAAGCCCATTTTGAAATGGCACTTGAAGGGTTTTTTGTGCGACTGCCGCTTTGAACGATTTACAAAATGACACGGCTTTTAAAAAAACCAAAGCATATCAAAGTTTTTCAGCAAATGTCTCGGATTTACAAATTGACACGGCTTTAATAAAATAACAAGCCATAATGTTCTGCTTTGTCCAGCGAAAAATGTCTCTTTTTTTCTAATGGTTTAATAAAAATGAGCATGCCACGGACAAAATCTCGTTGGCTAACGCTTGAAGTTTTGCTTCGTCCATAATCTTGGGACCTTGGACATCAATGTGTAGTTGTACAGATACCAACGGTGGTTCTTGGGTCGCCCCCGGTAAAGGTGTGTTCGGTTGGGGACAGATTCGCAGGTGTCGTCGTAAATGGTCTTGTCGCTTGAATTTTTTGCGTCGGCAAACTGGGCACTCGTAGCGGGGTGGTTCGTGTTGATCTCGCTGGTGCTGTTTACAATGTTCCAAGTGGACAAAGCTCTTGGGGCACAGGCTGCACTGTATCCTGGTCCTATTCGGGCTGTGTTTTTCATGCTTATGGTAATTCATGGCTTTTCTTTGGGTGAACGTTTCCTGACAGACGACAATTCATGCTAGAGGCAGTAACAACTGGTACAAAAAAAAAGTACTTGCGCCATTGGTAAAAGGTTTTGAGGGGTTGACGCTAGTCCCACACCCATACCTGATTTGTATCTGGCACATTCAAGAAACATTACACCATTATTGATCAACCCCCAATTTTTTCTCATGGGAAAATCATGAGTGTGCTGTTTTGATGACCAGTTGTTATTATGAACTGAATTGTTTCATAATTTTTTTAGCACCGTCTAGTTCTAACTCGCTGGCATCAACTGGTGGCGTTGTTTTGATCGATAAAATGCACTCAAAATTGAATTACAGTCGATTTTTTTTTAAATTGATCTAAGCAAAGTATAAAAGAAATTACAATGCTTTTACAAATTACACATGATTTGAAATACTTCCATGCTGGAAATCTGGTTAAAAAATTCTTCCATCAAGTCGAAAAGTTCTGTGTTTGCCATTAAAAGTCCTGCGGCAAACTCATCAATAATGGGTGGCTCAGGTTCGCTCAGGTCTGCTTCAAGCTGCTCTATTTCTCTCATCAAAAGTTTCAAGGCTTCGGTTTGATCAGCGAGCTCTGTTTTTAGTAGGGGACAGATTCACAGGTGTCGTCGTAAATGGTCTGGTCACTTGAATTTTTTGCATTGGCAAACGGGGCACTCATAGCGCGGTGGTTCGTGTTGATCTTGCTGGTGCCATTTATAATGTTCCAAGCGGACAAAGCTCTTGGGGCACAGGCTGCACTGTGTCCTGGTCCTATTCGGGCTGTGTTTTTCATGCTTATGGTGATTCATGGCTTTTCTTTGGGTGAACGTTTTCTGACAGACTGGACAATTCATGCTAGAGGCAGTGACGACTGGTACAAAATATGCTTGCGCGGATTTGTAAGTCGCTTTTGGGCTGACGCTAGTCCCACACGCATACCTGATTTGTTCAAAAAGGCTGATGCACGTTCAAGAAAAATTACGCCATTATTGATCAACCCCCAATTTTTTTTTCTCTCGTGGGAAAATCATGAGTCTGCTGTGTTGATGACCAGTTGTTATATCATCTGAATGGTCGACAATTTCCCCCAGGGTTCATTTTGATGGATCACTCAAAAATTATTCATTGTCATTATTTATCCAAAAATAACACAGGGCTCCATGCTTCTCTTGTACCTTTCCAAGCGTGAATGACAGTGATGTCAATGGCCAGTGGTTATCACCATCGCCAACATGCAAGTGTTTTGAAGAGTTTGGTATTGGTGTTTTTCACCAGATAGCCAAAAGCATCTGGAAAACAGCTGTGTAAAGAATTTCATTTGTTGTCTAATGCTGTTAGTCTTTTGGAATTCAATATATGGTATTTATGCTGGCCACTTTTAAAAATCATCTCACGAGGTCTTTAGAGAGTTTGTCCTCTCAGGGGCCCCCTCCAATTCAGCCAGCATATGGAAAAAAAGGTGTGGCCACGGTTAGGTGGGCTGGTCCAAATTTATTTGTCCAAAAATTAATAGTTCATGGAGTCAGTCTCTTAGGGGCAGGAAGCCTGCATCAAATTCTTCCGGACTTGAAACTCTGAGTTTTTCTGGCTGGGCAGTAAAATTTATTTTATTGCCATAGAATGGTGTTTGGAGGGCAGTCATCTCTCAAACTGTGACGGCTGCTCTGTCGTGGCTGTTGAAAAGCCTTTGTGAATCATCGTCTGGATGAAACAACCGTGGAAGAGAGCAGTCTCATCTGCATCAAACATTTCTGAAATAAAAGATCTGCCTCCGGGGAGTTTTTTTGTTCATCCTGTGATCTGCACTTTTTCACAATAGATCGGAAAGGTCTGGTCAAGTCATCTCTGTCTATTTTACCAAGTTGCAACTTTTATCATAGGAAAAAAATAATACTATCATAGCAAAAATAATACTATCATAGGAAAAAATAATACTATCATAGGAAAAAATAATAATATCATAGGAAAAAATAATATCATAGAATTTTCTCCATGAGTCTGTACGTGGTAATGCCTAAAAAAACCAATTGACAACAGGCTACGTATCAGCGGCCATTACCTGGACAAAGAAGGTCGCCTGCTCACTTCTGGCTTCCTGATACTCTTCTTCCAAGTCAGCCCTGTGTTTATCAATCACTTTCTTTAGTTCTTCAGATCCAGGCCCTTCTATTGGATATTTTTTCTCATCAAATTTTTAGAAATATGATAACTCAGATCAGTGTAGCTTTGTACATTTCTTGGAGTATGCGATCAGGATTGAGATTTGAATAGCGGTCCCTATCACGGGGATGACAGCCGTGCCATAGGCATCCGTGGAACTCGTAGATGGTGTGGTTCTGTATGTCGAGGCCATCTACCAGAAAGTGGAGTACTCACTGTTCGCCGCCATTGCTGGCATGTTTGATGTGGTTGGCATCGTTGGTGGGGCTGTCACGACGAAGAAGGTGGAATTTTTTCGTCTGTTCCTTCATGTAACGCTGAGAACCAGTGAGCACAGTGGTCTAAAAACATCTGTGAGGGGAATCTTTTTACCAAAATTGAATGATAAGGGGGTAAGATTTTTTAATGTCAAGCCCTGGAATACCAAATGTAATTTCAGGCACATGTAAATGTCTAAGAGAGCCAGCAGCAAGCTTTAAAAATCTCAATTCCGTTATTGTGTATTCTCTTCCAAAATATGTACAGCACTTGGTCTTTTAAAAATATGTTACATGGAGATTCATAGGGTTGTTCTGACCTTTTGTTTGATGTATGGTGGTGGTATATTTAAATAGGGAAGCTGCCAGCATAGCCCCATGACTAGTACAAATTAATTATAACTAACTATAAAAAAAATATAAATCCGTCCAGTTGTAGTTGGCTATCGACAAAATAATCACAGTCTTGATTATGAACTATAAAATCCTTCCAAAATATCTCGTCTCTTTGTGTCGAACTTCTTCTGGGCTGGAATTTTTTCCCCCTTGCCACAGCTATAACAAAAAACCAAATCGAGCTGAGCTCAAGTGAGATGGATGGTGTTGAGGTCAACTGTTAGGTCTGCTAGAGGAGACTGCCTTTTTTGTTTTGGTTCCATTAGCCATGTACTGCTTGAGGATGGTTTTTGAATTTACATACCCGACTGTCTTGGTAAGTTTGAGGCCATTGATCCAAAAAATAGTTTTGTACAGTCATGTAAAAACTTGAGAGGACCAATACCACAGACGACTAAGCCATGGGTTGAAGACAATTTCAATACTGTAAGTGTTGTGTTGACTTTCATCGCCTCAGCAAGGGAAGTAGCACCACCAACACCAATGCCATTGGAATCCAAATTCAACACTGGGAGAAAAAAACCAAATTTTTACAGGCTGATGACTGTAATGCTTGACTCAGGTCTAGTGTGGTTACTTTACAGGCTGGTTCCAATAGCCATGTACCTCTTGAGGATGGCTTTTGAATTCACACAATAAGTCTGTCTTGGTAAGCTTGAGGCCATTTGATCCAAATTCATCACTGAGAGAAAAAACCAAATTTTTACATGGTGTAACATGCCAGTAAAGGCTCATCAAAGTCTTTGTGACAGCTGTCTCATTGGTCAAAGACTATAGCAGAACCCATGAGCAAGACATGAAAATTCAATCTGGCCAAAAAAGACTCATATACTCCAGCAGGTACTTTTCCTGCTATTTTTCATAGTAATAACATTAACTGCTCTGCTCTTTTTAGCAACCAGGCAGGAAAGGAAGTAGGTACTTTTGGTCACCTTGGACAAAAAAAACCAAAATTTTTAAATCCTCCCATCTACGATACTGGGGGAAATTATTAGGTTGCGGATGCCGAAGTTCCTGTTGCTTGAGGTTTCCAAATCCATCATCTGGGGGCTTTTTTGCCAAAAGCTTCATCAAAGTCTTTTCTTGCATTTGTCTCATTGGTCTCCATGGCCTTCTATATCTTTTTTCTGTCTCTCTGGGCAGTATTATACCTGCCCAGCTAGCAGTCAACTACAACAAATTTTTTTACATGGACTAAAAAATGTTACTATTATAGAAAATATAGTATAAGGGAAAATAATACAAAAAACCATATAAATGTACACACCTTAGAATTATTGGCTTCTGATTCTGTGGTGGAATTCCCCTCTTCATATAGGTCCTTATGTAAATGGACCAGTTGTTGGTCAGGTTAAAAATTAACCAATTACAACATCCATTGTTGCAGTAACAGCCCAGTAGTTGAGTTTATAAGAATCCACAATACAAGATTCTCCACCAAAGATTTTAGCTTCTATCATGTTCATGCTAATAGGGTTTGGTGTTTGAAGAGTCTTTGCTAACCTCCCGAAGTGTAGCAGCCTTGGTGTTTCAGGTTCTTCTGACCACCTGCAGATACTCCTAGGGAAAGAAGCCCATCTCCCTGGCAAATAGTAGGCTTTGGGATTTTTTCAGTGTAAATGTCTATACGGTGAGTTCTTTGACGATGTGAATATGGACAAAAAAGGTCGGTTTGCTTACTCTCCTTTTAACATAATTTCTTTTGAATGAGTGGTTGAGCACCTTTTGAGAGGTTTGCTTCAAAGCCTTTTAGAAAAAAAGGCTCTTGGTCAAAATGTTTTTTGGTCTGCTGGAAGCCTTTAGGATAAAAGGCTTCTACTCAAATGCTTGGATGTTTCGGCCTGCTGGAAGAACTTGTGGGTTGGCATCTGCCAGCCCCTCCCCCCCCCCCCCCCCCCCAAAAAAAAAAAAAATGGACATTCTACCAAGTAGCCTAACAGGTTCTTCATTGAAAATTGTTCGGTGGTTTATATTTTAAAACATAATACTGTTCAACAGAGATGGCTTGTTGTTAAACACATCAACCAAATAACAAAAAATGATAATCTCTGTTTTTTTACTGCCAAGTAAAATGGAGAGTCTGGGTTGAATGGTTTTTTCTCCTTTCAAAGATTTCTTCAGGCTGGTTTTTCCTGTCTTGTCCTGTCCAATCAACATGATTCTACCAAGTAGCCTTACAGGTGCAGCATTCATTGAAATTGTTTGGTGGTTTCTATATTAAAACATAATACTGTTCAACAGAGATGGCTTGTTGTTAAACACATCAAACAAATAACAAAAAATGATAATCTCTGTTTTTTTTTCCTGCCAAGTAAAATGGAGAGTCTGGGTTAAATGGTTTTTTCTCCTTTCAAAGATTTTTTTCAGGCTGGTTTTTCCTGACTGGTCCTGTCCAATCAACATGACTGAGCAGCCTTGGAATTCACGGCACGTTATGCCAAAACCACGAGCTCGATATACCTTCTTAATGGAAACTAGAATTAAGGAGAAATAAAATCGTAAAATCTATGCTAATTAAGATCATATATCCAGACACTGTCCCGACCATGATTTCCTGCCTCTAAACTTGATGAACTGTTATAGTTCTGTGTGAATAACTGCAGTTGTCCATTTCAAGAAGGTGTATTCTTTAACTTTGATGCCGAGATCAAAAATGGTCTCTTTGAAAAATTCAATTTAGTTCTTTTTTGGGCGCCTAGCCTCCGACCAGTTAGGAAAAAAAAAAACAACTTGGATATTTTTTCCGGTCTTTTTAAAGAAGTCATGCTCATTTTGTGTGGTGTCTGGTCATTTTTGGGAAGGTTGACAGCTACAGAGCATTCGAAAATTGTATATTTTTAGCGAACTAACATGCGGTGTGGTCTATCTTGGAAGGGAGGGGCCACGAGGAGGCAGACCAGAAAAAATTATAACCAGTCTCCTCATTACTCGAAGTTTCTTTGATGAACTTTCGAACATCACCTCGAGGTATCAAAGAGGATTACCCTTACACACGGCTGGGAATCTGCCAAAGTCTGTTGCCTTTGACCTGAATTCACCCCTATGAAATTTCACTTAGTGTGGTAAAAAACAACGGTCACCAGGGGACTATGCAGTCGAGGCTTGTCCACCGCCTCACTCTGATAGTGACCTCTCTTGGGTGGGGCCTACTCATCAAAAATCAACCAATCACAGCCAAAAAGGGGTCTCCTTGCCCAACCGAGAACACATCTCTTGGATTGACCGTTTGTGGTATAGTGCATTCTCCTTAGTATGTTGCTTGCAACTCATTACCCACAAGCGGATGAGGGTTTGAAGGGAGGGGCCCTAAGGGGAGGGCAGAAAAAAATTTTAATAACCAGCCTGATTATAAAAAATGCAAAGTTTTCTTCTGGAGTCAACCCACCCTATGACATTTTCGCTTAGTGCGGTGGAGAACGGTCACCAGTTGAGTGTGTAGTCGAGGCTTGTCCACCGCCTCAGTTTTGCTGGGGGTAGGGCGGAAGGCTTCCCTTTCATTTTTCCCACTGCTCAAATTCTTGTGCCATTCCCTTACACCCTACTCATTTAAATCAACCACCATATAAATAACTTTTTCTTTTAATTTCATCTGGACTCACAACTCTTTTTCTTTTTTTCTCCACAGGTTTGACAACCGAAAAGGGGACTGGACGCCAACAACAGCAACACCCCTACTACGCGTCTCTTTTTAAAAAACAAACGTTACATAATAAAAAAAAAGTCCAAGGTCATGACATAGTCTCTGCCTTTGTTTTTTCATCGCGGGGGAGGGTTAGTGTCCACGTTCACACAGTTCATGAAAGCCACAAAGTAAGATTCCTCGTGTTGCTCGCCCTTCTTTTTCCACTCCTGCCAACCCGCTTTGAAACCAGCGCGAAATCTCGCCATGTTGACCGGTTGACCTGCCAGGTTAGGGAGCTGATCCGACAGGCGACGGGACAAATTTGAACGGTATTTGGTGATTTCGGAGACCAGTTCCATGCTTTCTTCGAGAAAAACCGTATTCACCACCCAAACGATGAATTCTTTGGCCGGATCTGGTGAGTTCTCCTCCTCCGGGTTCTCTGGATTCTCCTGTGGGTTCTCTGGCTCCCTCTCCGGCCGCATCGAAGCTATCTTCAAAACACAATCTAGATCTGTCAAAAAAAAAATGTCTGCTCACCACAAAGACCTCTCCCTTATATTAAGGTTACAGTATACCTTCGGGTCGGCAATTTTCTTCAAATTTGGATTTTTGGGTCAAAATAGTGGTCGAAGAATAATCTCTCATTTCTGAAAAAAATGTTTGATAAAGGCTAAATATTGGCGGAGAAATGGCGGTTTTACGTTTTCACCGGAAGTAAAAGTCTACCTCTTGATTGACAGCCCTATGGCGCGTATGCAATCAACCGAGACGATTTTCGCGGGAATTACCTATATGGATGTCACGAATTGACTACTCAGTTGATCAGCATTGTTCTGACTACCCAGCATTTTTGATATTAGGCGTGTCTCTATTAAGTTATAAGTAAACATAGACCACGTTTAAACCATGGACCGGTTCGAAAAAGCGAAAACAGCGAAGAACGAATGAAAATACATCAATGAGTGAAGAAGCGAAAGTTCGCCACGCGGATGAAGCTATAGTTATCGTATACGGCGGGCAAATATTCGTGGTAAGAGAAAAGAAAGGTTCTGTAAAAATTTCGGAACTTGACAGCAATAACAGGGATGCTGACAGAGACTCTTCTGATGAGTCCAATATCGACGAATCGTCGGGCTCATTGAGACCATTTGAAATATTATCCATACACAGTTGCCCACACACAGTTGCTCTCCGCGCTGTCTTTTGTTTGTTTCCTTCGCTCAGCCACTCTAGCGTTCGTATCCTTTTTAGTCTTCCCCATTTTGCCAGACCAGCTTCAAGAAAAACCGAGCTACAGAAAAATTATCCCTCTGCCTTCGGTTCCTTGAGCGTATTGCGAAACACAAGAGTTTTTTAGAGATTCGCGCGTAAATTTCACCAGGAGGTTAACGGTAGTAAAGTTTCCCTGCACTGATTGGCTTAGTTATCTGAGAACCCAGTTGAGGGCGTTTGTGGGCGGAGTTTGTTTGCGAAGTAGAAAATTTTTCTTAGCGCTGTTTTCTCGAATAAATTTTTTCACTTGAAGCAGACACTTTAAAGAGTTATAACTCAAAGGAAATTTGTTCAATTGCTCTTAAATTTGGACAGTGGCTAGTTTACATATAAACTACAAAAGCGTGTCTGGGAATTGTTAATTTCGAAATACTTTTTCTTCGAGAGCGATTTTTGTACGATCACTCCACATTTTTTAAATCCTATTTCGAAAATGTTCTGTAACTTTTTACTGCAATCGAATATGCCAAAACGCAGACACGTTTTTAAAGCGCTTTGGACCCTGAAACCGAGGAAAAAATTAAATTGGCGAAAAACGAAATTCGCTTTGACTTGTAGCTTTCGAAAGGTGATTCGGGCGAGCGCATTTAGTGGTCGTGAAAAATTCGACAATTCACTTTCTTTCAAAATTCTTGGTATAGTTTGATAGCCAGCTCCATAAGCTTTAATTTGATATAGGGGTTTAGGTATCTACAGCTTAAACTGCACGCGCTACATCGCTTGCGCGCGAGACACCCCTGAGGGTATACTGTAACCTTAAGCTCCTAAAGATGACGTCAACCGACTACCCCCAAGCGCGCGCTAGTAAAAAACTGTGATGGCGTAAATGGCGTATATTACCACCCCCAAAAGATGGCGTCAACCGGCTACCCCCAAGCGCGCGCTAGCGATGACGTACATCTCCTATTACCACCCCCTAAGCGCACTAGAAAAAAACCCGCTTGTCATAATTTTTGCCCCTAAACATGATAACAGAAAGGCGGAAATTATATTTAGAAAAAAATGCCCAACGTATCAAACAAAAGGCCAAGATATATCGTACCCAACACCTTGAAGATTACCGACACTATGGCCGTCAGTACAGGGCCAAGCACCTCGAATCAGTCCGAGAAAAAGGCAGACTCTACCAGGAACGCTGCAGAGAACAACACCGAGAAATGCTACAGGAGAAAGCTCGAAAATACAGAGCCGAAAACAAAGAGCACATCAAACAACTGAGACGGATAAATCGTGCCCGACACCCTGAAAAAGTCCGAGAATATGCCCGTAAATACAAGGCCAAGTACCGCGAATTAATCCGAGAAAGATCCAGAATCAACCAGAAACGTTACAAACAGCGCCACCGAGAAAAACTCCGAGAACAAAACCGCCAATACAAGATCAAGCACAGAGAGAGCATTCGGGAAAGAGACAAACTCTACCAGAAACGTTATAGAGAACGCCACCGGGAAAGGATCCGAGAAAATCGCCGAAAACAAGATCAAACCCGTCAACAGATAACAGAGACAATACCAAACCAGTCTCCAGAAACAGTCGCCTCTCCATCCTTCCTGGCCTCAGCACTTGCTGAAGACATATCGTGTCGATTTAACACTGACACTGACCAAGAGAACATTGCGTTTTTAGAGCTAGCCGTCACTTTTATGTAACTTAGACGATGAAGCTTTTTAAGTCACGTTCCAGTTGAGTGGACGAATAAAAAAATATGATATCATAAGCCTGGCAGTTTTTCACATTTTTAAGATTAAATCTGACTAATTTAATTCAGTTTTCTTATCTTAATCTCCAGGGCGCCAGTCGACCTAGACAGATTTTTTCATGTTTGGACAAACTTTTGATTGAAGAATTAGAATCTGCCGTTGAGCTATTGGCACGTGCCGTGGAGATGACGTGACATTAGTCAGGTAAGCACGTGCGTCAGGTTCAAATCGTCTTCATTAAGGTTTTTTGGCACTTGGATCATGAATATATTTTCAAAAATCATCTGTGAGTACCTTCGAGTCAGGAACAACTGAGCAGGTAATTTTTTACATTGACCGTGACATGACTTGGGTCCCGAAAGTTACAAGTCTCCGCCGTTCACCGCATCGAATCTTAGCATCCTTGGATGTCGTGACTGTGGCGTCAGCGTAGAGCACAGAAAAAACCAACTGCGATCATGGAGGCTGACCGCGATTTGAGCCCTTTACGACAGGCCCTTCGTTACGAGCAAGAGACGGGTGAGGTGACCCTACTCGGGATTTTTTTTATTCTCTTTGTCCTCAGGCCTAGCACAACCATCGTGTCAGTCCCACTCAAAATTTTTTCTTTTTTAATAATGCCTAGATACTCAGTTACTGGGATCAACTACCGCTTGAACTCCAACAAATGATCCAGTGGATGGCCGATCGGCTACGGGTCCACGAACGATTACAACGAGGCTGGCAGAAAATTCACCTGAACTTCGAATCCTGTTTTATCTGTGATCGCTTATTAATGTTTAGCGACGACCATCGTATGCTGGAACATTACCCACTAGCTCACATCTGGAAACCGCCCCATTTTCATCACATACTCATCCATTTTCCACTTGGTCACCAATGGACATTACAGCATTCACCGCGCATTTATCACCACGAGTGCATGCACCAGTATTATCCGTTTTTAGAGCAGTCCTATTGTCCCTTTTTATAGAGTATCAACACCACCGACTTGGTAGACCTAAAAACCAAATATAAATTAGCTAGGTCATTAGCTGAGATAGACTAGAATAGGCCACACTACTAATGCCTTTTCTATTGAAAAAATTTTTGTTTGTCACTGATGTTAAGGCAAAAACAATAAACTCAGCTTGGAAGGTCATGAGATTTAGTGGGGTTCACACACGTCATTCAACCCCTCTTAGCGAGCCCTTGACACCCATGTCTCCCCCAAATCAGCCACGTCAGCCCAGAATGTACTAGAAACATTAGTTATGTCATTTCCCAACCCAAGCTGTGTATGGTGTAGTGAAGGATTCTCTCCAAATCACAGAATTGACGACTGTTTCGTAACCCTGTGTAGCAACCAATTCTATCATCGAGGTTGTAGAGCCCTCCACAATTGGTGGCTACACCCGAGTCAAAGATTTTGCCCATTGTAAAACCGTGAATTTCGGCGAACCCTTTGTCATAGTCCCCGAACCCGGCGATGACAACCTCAAAAGCAAGTTGTAAAGAGGTGAGTGCTTTCGGTGGTCTAACGGGTTTAAGACGCTGAGTTGTGGCCTCACCAAAATTTTTTCCCCCCAGAGACCGCTAGCCTGCAAAATCCGTTTGGAAGAACCTCACCCCGACGAAGATGTCATGCTCATTTATCTCGACAGACAATTCCCCTATCCAGTGTACTTGAGACTAGACCTCTCCGATATCTGGCCCTTCGGACGCGTTTTCGAATCGTCTTCTGGCCTTCACGGAGAATTTCTCACCCCTGACGAAATGATATTATCCCTAGTACACCTGGGAACTAATGATGATCAAGCCCTCAAGATGATGCAAAAAATCACGCAACAAACCATGTACATTGTCTCGTTAAAGAACTTTACTAATTACAGTCATTAAAAAAAAATTTCCTGTGTTTTTCACTAAGGTCGTGACGTCATCTTTAACGCGCGAGATCTACCGCCAAATCAACCACGCCATTTTTTTTTTGCGCGCGCGAACCCCCAAATCAACCTGACCTTGGCGCGCGAACACACGCCATCTTTTGCGCGCGAGATCTACCCCGAGATCTACCCCCAACATCAACCATTTTCAACGCGCACCACCACTTCCGGTCATTCGACAACACCGGAGGTGTGACGTCATACTTTTATGACTAACGACCGCTGACTGGTACACGAAAAAGGCAAATGCTGCAATCTCATTGCACGAGAGCTTGCCACGTCATTTGTTCCTGCACGCTGATTGGCTACTGCCCCTAAGAGCGTGCTACACTACTCTTGAACAGCTTCAATAACATCTTGATCTGAAGATGGAGCAAGCAAAAAATGTTGGTGAAGGAACTTCCTGCATCGTGTCAATAGGTGAGTAAACTGTTCCTTTATATATAGGTCTGAAAAAGTCTGAAAAAACTCTTGAAAGTGTTGAATACTTAACGTAAACTAGAACTTGCTCTTAGCCCTTCTTCAGTATGTTGAAAGGAGCGAACCACGTCATTTAGTAAACTGTACGCATGCGCACACTTCGAAAGCGCGAGCAGAGTAAACAAAGGCAGAGAAAAGTAAAGATAGAGTGAACAAAGGCGTGCTATGACATACGAGAACACTCTGCATAGCTTTAATCAAGGCCAGTTTACATGATTAAAAATGCCATCACAAATCAAGTATATCGTGCATATAGCTTTTTAATAGAAGAATCTTTGTCAGTTGACGTCCGTGTTTACATTTTGTCTCGGTAGTAAGCGATTTTGCGTAGAGAGGGCATCATGCTTTACACGAATAGACACCACAACTCTAACATTCGATATCGAAGGGACAAAATTGCTAGTCTATAGCTAAATACACTGACACGACAATAAAGTTTTCATTCATTTTTCATTCATTCATTCACACGAAAACTCATTCCCTAACCATGATGTAAGAGAGTAAGGGGTAGCAGTAAGACATACGCTTCGATGATATATGGTTTGTTTCTCCTGATGTCCTCTGATGTCACATGACGTAAATAACGCCGCCATCTTGGAGTTCATTGTTCTCTCAGAAGGGGAGATAATATTGTACATTTATAGATTATTATCCCAAAAATGATAATGGAAAGTGAAAATATGATTTTTCTGCTATGCTGTTCAAGAAAAGTAGGAATAAAGACGAATTCTATCAAAAAGACGACATCTGTCAAAATGCGGTTGGCAATACAATAGAACGGGGTGGGTGGGGGTTGGGCGTTACTGTCCCCTTGTATGCCCAAGTTTTAAAAAGCTTTTGAAACGTTGTAGTCGGTGAATTTCCGAGTAATATGTGTTTAGTACTGAAGGAGATTGATATTGAATTTAAAAAAAAGCTGCAAAATAGCAGGCGATAAAAGCCCATACATTTTTTGTAGAATTTTAAGTTTTAAACGGGGGTCAAATCATATTATGTCTTTTCAAAACTCAGAATTGATATTTTTGTAACTTGATCACAGATGCAGGTTCTTATGGTTTAAGGGATGATTGTTACAAGTAGAGATTCTTCACTCCATCGCCAATAGGTGAATCTAAATTTCTTTATAAATTTCTTCGTTCCTTTTTCATCATTATACTTAATCGCCCTTAAAGGAAATTAGTGAAAGTTGAGGTCACAGGTACATCAATTAGAAAACATCCCTGTGGTTTCTGTCCATCGATCTCGTCAGTACGTGCAATGACTTCTCTCTAAACCTTAAAGATTCTTCACTCCATCGCCAGTAGGAGAATCTTTGAAGGTTTAGAGAGAAGTCATTGCACGTACTGACGAGATCGATGGACAGAAATCGCAATCCAGGAATGTTTTCGAATTGATGTACCTGAGACCTCAACTTTCACTAATTTCTTTGAAGGGCGATTAAGTATAGCGATGAAAAATGAACGAAGAAATTTGCAAAATAGCACGGAGCGAGTGAAAAACCATTATTCTTAAAGAAAGAGACAGGAATGATTCCGTCTTTTTAATTCTATTTTATTTTTGTTGTAAGATATTGTGTTGACGTATCAAAACTATCATAAATCACATAGGTAAGCCAATCAGCATGGAAAAGATTTGAACGCAGTATAAGTTCTACAAACACAAGGTTATCTTTCCCAAGTTGAAAGTTCTTTAGATTGCATTCCTTCTGACTTCTTTCCTGTACATTTATTTTTGAGAGTTACTTCAACAAGTTCTACAGTTCTAAGTGTTAAAATAAACTTGAAATGCGGACCTGTAGGCGCCATTTGGTTATGAATCGAATTAATTAGAAGCAATGTCGTTCAGATGCCAGGCATATCAAGTGATGAAACTAGTTTATTTGAGAAAAATGGCAATGTATATACTCAAACAGCCGTAAAGACACCAGGGTAACAAGCATTTTAAGTTTTACAATGCATGTTTCTTTTTCCAATTTTCTTGTTTTCGTTTTACTTTATTTTTGTTTTTACAGTTTGGTGGTTTTAATTCTGTTATTCACTGCTATATTGCTATTCTTTTTTTGTATGTACTTCAAAAATTCAAAGTGTCAACTCAAATTGTATGACTCAATTTCATAACTGATGTATTTATACAAAGAAAATTCAAATTGTAGGAGGAAGATTTGCAACTGAAGATGAAACAAAAATGTCGAAACATTAAGAATATCGTTTCTTTTTTGAACATTTATACTCGGCAATCATTTACGCTTGTTTATATGTCCTTGCTGATGCTTTCGATTCACCTTGAGTGAGGTTTCCTGAAATAACAAAGAAAACGGCCTGAGACGTTTAAAAAAAAAAAAAATCAACAACTCACACTTTATTACCAAAATATAAAAAAAACCCTCTTAGTTACAAATAAAGATAATTGAAACAGAAAATTAGGTAAATTCACCCAGAATAACTTGACTGATTGAAATTAAATAGTATTCATACAAAAAAAGCTGGCTGGCAGTAAAGCTTAAAGGGGGCTGGGGGGGGGGGGGGGGAGCAGTAAGGAGACCGCGTCAAGGGAACAGACAAGAATGATTTTAGCAAACATTGTTTCGATGTTCCAGAAATTCTTTAAATTTTTAAGCTAGGTGGAATGTATGGATAATATGGGACTGATTGAAAAGGTCAATGTTGTAGATTATTCTGACTGTAAATTTTAAATCCTAGCCCTTTTCTCCAAGCTCAGTAAACCGGAAAGTGATTTACTCAGCACAAGTCAGTAGCGTTTCAATTTTTTAGCATTTAGTCTTGGGTTACTTTTTAGAATGCTACGGAAGATGTTTGGTGACGCTATCCACTGAATAATTTTCATGTCGAGCTAGCAGTTTTAGAAGGAATCCGCCAGAAGTTAGAGTAACAAATGGACAAAATCTTTATACCGAGTTTATTTACACTGTATTACAAACTTATGTGCGACTGTTTAAATAAATGTATTTTGAAAATAAATCATTTCTATCAACACCAAATGTCGTAAACAAATTTTGAAATTCATGTGAAACACTTGAAAGTACTGATGAAATGAAACTCATGACAACATTCTATTCGTGTTTGTGCAAGTTCTCCGAGCTTTGAAAATTATTTTCTCGAGTTCCCATTACATGGAAATTTTTTGGGGTATTCTTTCAGGCAACTACTGATATCGTTAACTTATAGAAAATGCAAAAGGACGGCAATTTACTTACAATAATATTATTCTGTTAAAAGGTTTTTGTCCAGTTAACACTGAAATTGCTCGATTTCCATTCGGGTTTCAACTTGATATCTTGCAATTTGATAAATTGTGCAAGTTAGTAAAAGATGTTACAAACATTTATATAGAATGACAACAGGGGATTTACGAATATGGTTATATTAAGCATTGTGAGGCTATTACCAACGAATTTTCTTTTTTTTTTTTTCTTTCAGATCAAAAGAAAGGAAGCAACCAACTGAGGCTCAAGCTTAAATTGGAATTAAATAGTTCGGTTGTCTTAGGCTAGCGAATGCTTAAGAAAATAAAAATCACTTGTTCATGGAAAAAACAACCAGTCATTTTAGCGGGAAAAACGTTTGCGCTTTTGAAAGGGTCCAAAGAGAAAAATACACAAAAAATACTCTCTTTTGGCGGGAAAATGTTGTCATAGAAAAAAAAAAAACTGCGCTCTTGAATGGTGTTCGGTTTTTAGTTAAAACTGTACTAAGAATTTGGCGGGAAAAAAGTTTTCACTCCCAGAAAAAAATCGCAAAAAAATTAAATCTTTTGGTGGGAAAATTTTTTCATAGAAAAAAAGACTGCGCTTTTGAATGGTGTCTGGTTTTGAGTCAAAAATATAGTCTTTTGGCGGGAAAAATCTTGCACTGCGCAACGGATTTGTCCCATTAAAAGTCAAAGTATATGTTTGAATTCTGGCTAGAACTTGTTTAAAAGTTCAGAATTTTTTTTTCTTGTTGGCAACCCTACATAGTCAAAAAATAGTAAATGAGATAGCCTATCATTTTGACTAGTTACCAGGCCCTTTTAAAAGCGAAATTTTTTTCAGTTATTTGTAAGCTCAATAAAAGACAATAAACAAATGAAACAATAGTGTGTTGTAAAACATTTTTATTAAGTATCATCTACTTAGTTACAAGACTTTTCAATAAGAGTGAAGTTATTTACAACATTCGCGGTTATGCATTGTGTAAGATTTTTAATCACAAATTCTGGAAAACTCTACTTCTTAGCAAACCATCGAAGACAAAAACGGACTAAACAGTACAACAAAATCTGTCGACTTTAAGCTTATAGTGTTAAATTACACAATCTGACTAAGTCGACTAACTGCTTGGGTTTGAATATAAACAAATCAATAAATCGAGCGAAAACTTGAAACAGAAAAAAATTGTGAATAATCTGAGTTTTTTAGAGGGAAATACAAACGATTCAAGTTTTATTTGGTAAGCTATAAAAACATTTTCTCCAAACCTGTCTTCAAAACACGAGGAAATTATATTCTACCGCGCTATTTTGTTTCGGCAGAAATTCGCTACTCAAGATTAAATAAAGTTGCAAAAACTTCCTTGAATTTTAGGACTGCTGAAAGGGATTTTACTTGGC
This sequence comes from Orbicella faveolata, assembly GCF_042242905.1. Classification (NCBI taxonomy): domain Eukaryota; kingdom Metazoa; phylum Cnidaria; class Anthozoa; order Scleractinia; family Merulinidae; genus Orbicella; species Orbicella faveolata. The sequence continues at coordinate 3,353,696 of NW_028301555.1, forward strand.
TCTAGACAATAAAGGTTGCATTGGACACTTGTTCGATTGCCCCCTTAACTTTTGAAAACTAGATTCTGACTGTTTAAATTACGTCGTTTCGCAGTGTTTTCTAAATCCATTTATACGCATAATGGCTACAGATGTCAACATGGATAAATGATGACCTCTTCTCGACGAGCGGCAAATGCTGATGAATGTGCCAAAACGATCCTTTTCATCGGTGAAATTACAGATATTACCTCTAAAATTAATCTCTTATTATTTTGTCTTGTAAGCCTGAATCCTCCAAGTGCTCTTGTATTTCTCTCTCCTTGATATAATTGTGATCCACATCTCTCAGCGCCATGACTAAAACTCTGAAAGAAGAACACAAAAATACGTGTCAGCACAAAGCGACGCACCCGCTAAGCAAAGGTGTTACATATAATTTTCTCTTTGTCGGCAGCAATTCTTGATCATTATGATTATTACTACTGAGGTAGGAAGAAAATGATTGCTAAAACGTTTCGTTAAAAAGGTTTTGTAGACCGACGAGTCGTGCGATAACAAATAATATTACCCTGTGCGTTTCTTGCTTTTTCTTCTATCAGAATACTTATCACAATATAAACTCTTTATTGCTGTCGTACATTTCTTTTAATGCAAGTTTTGAGAATTTGGGGCTGCATCAAAGCAACATCCTATGGTCAATGATTTTGTTTTGGTTATATAACTGGCACGGTCGAATAAAAAAGCGAAGTTTGGTTAAACTTCTGATTATCGCGGATGCAACATTGAGAAATGGAATGTCGTGTCTTGTTTTGAGCTCGGGGAACAATCAGAATGGCAAAGATATCAGTGACGTCACCTACTGATATTGATATGCCAACCAGAGAACTATTGGCTGGTGAAACAAAGAGTTCTTTTGTTTAATGTTTTGAACATTCAAATAACAAAAACAATGTTTGTAAACAAATATCTTCCCTATAGCAAAGATATCAGTGACATCACCTATTGTTATTATATGCCAAATAGAGAACTATTGGGTGGTGAAACAAAGAGTTCTTTTGTTTAACGTTTTGAACATTTAAATAACAAAGACAATGTTTGTAAACAAGTATCTTCGCTATAACTCTATGATGTTATTTCTTAGCGACCTCAAGATCAGAACATAAGACTGAAGACGAGGGTTACTTCTCCAACCTAGTTAAATGCTCTTTAGTCTCATATTTCACCCAAAATTTCGCACCACTTGAACTGTTTTCAACTGAGTGTCGTAAAACCACAACAAAAACCATAGTAATCACGCTGACGCAAAGCGCGGGAAAACGTACGCGAGTAAGCCAGGATTAGTTTGAATTTTACTTCTAATTAATTGCATGACAATTAAACAAAGTAGTGCGAAATTTTTAAGCCAATCGATAAGCGTGCTAATTCAAAACGAGAGCAAATTAATACGAAGTACTTTTCACTCAAGTGAAATCGCTTTGGTCTTCTATTCAACTGCTCAATAACATGGAGAAATGAAAGCTCAGGACGAATGAAAGCCGTCCTCTTAAAGTTCCTAACAGTTACTAGAAGACACGGGTGTTTATTCCTACAATAACGTTAATTAAAAAAAATAATAATACGATTTCTCGAGCAAAGAACGAAAAGAAGATAGTGGCAACTCTGCAAAATAGAACAAAACTCTGGCAGCCATTTATTCACATTTTGTGCAATAAAACTTCAAACTTTACACCTCCTATTGAACTTTTTCATATCAAGTCCAAGTGACCTTGTTCGAGTTACAAAACGATACAATTTCTCTCGTTTGGGAGATGAGTTGTTTTCCAATGCATGCAAAAATTCATTACCTATTGTTTAGGTCTGACGCCGACACCGAGATTTGCATTTTAGATTTGCACATCGAGTCTGGAACTTTGCAAAATTATTGCTGTCCTTTTTAATATTTTTCACCAAATCTTCTGTTTTGAACCTTAAAAATTCTCAGCTTTCGTCTCGAGTCCTCAATAAAATAGTAAAATAACGTTTTTCACAGTTGAACTTGATGTGAAATATTTCACGTGTATTCAGGAAGAAAGTAAGTGCAAACCTTCACGTCATGATAATGTAGCAGAAGATGACAACATGTGAAAGAATTGTGTCTTCTCTAGTAACACATATTTCTCGCATACAGAATTCGTTTTAAGAAAGCATTCGTTTTATAGCAAGAAATGAAACGGATAATGTTTTTATATCTTCCTTACCGACAAATTCCTTCGCAGTTGTTAAGCAAATGAACCTTGCCTCGAGCTTCGTTTACATTCCGATCATGCCATTGTCAAAGGCAGAATTTGCCATTTTTGCGACATGGTGGAGAGCAGCAGTTTAAAAGAAAGGTAGTTCTATCGATTGCTAACGATTGACCATTAACGTTTGGTTTTTTCGCTAATGCTGATCATTGAAAAGCAAAGAAAATTCATACATTTAATTGACCTTTTAAATGATTGAAAAGCAAGTTGACTCCGTTTAGTCTTACACCAATTTGTTTCAGCTCGATCGCTTTTTAGTGTGAACGTTTGGCTAGTCATCACAAATCATCTCATTGGAATAACACAAGCATACAAAGAAAAACCAAACGATGTAGCTCGAACCCGTACTTATACGTGCTCCTCTATTATGGCCATGTAGTGAAAAGATCTGAACTTCAAAAAGAGAGGTTTATAATTAGTTCGATGTTCTGCGAGATAGTAAACTAGCGATCTTTCTTTTGATTTCGCAATGGATGTTTTTGTTAAAAATACAGAAGATCTTTTTTCAGAGATTAAAATCTCGTTTTTGCTAAAGTACCGTGACGACAATCTAGGAGAGCCCTCAAAAGGGAGATATAAGTGGTGGTAAAAAATATCGATATTTTAAAATTTATTTTTGCTACTAGAGCAGCAGCCGCATATACACTGCAACAACCTGTTTTTAAGCTTTAACTAGCAGATCTAGAAGGCTTACCTTCACTAATTCTCTACAGGGTTTTTCGAGTCGTTATAGTGCTTGATAAAGATGGTCGAGCTTCATCTGAAAATGAGGAAAAAAACAAAAACAAAATGAGTTATTGCCATCCATTCTCACATGCAACCTTCACATTACATTACAAAGTAAGAAATTTGTTTATGAATTGTTTTCCTAAAATTGGCAATACACAAAGAAAGACCTTAATTACTAGCTTCTATCCTTTAATTCTTTTATTTTCGCCTTTAAAAAGGCGATAATCATCTTTTGTAGTACAAAAATATACTCTTATCGTAGCGCTTTCCACATGTACAACATTTAAACTTAGTTTTATGGTGAAATCATGTGTCTAATGCAGCTTACCTTCGCTGCAGGTGTCCTCTATGTCACATTCGTTGCACCTCGTCTGAAACTGAAAAAAATAAAACCAAAATGATTAAATACAACCCATTAAATAATTAGTCCGGTCGTGACACGGACTGTGTATGGGAGTCGAAACAAACACGATGATGAATAGTTATCGAAAATAATTTATGTTTCACATAAACATATTTTAAAGTAAACAAACAAAAAAGATCCATCCTCTTCGTTGCTGCCAATTTCTGATATAAACCCTAAAAAATTGGCGCAGGGGGGAGCACAGATATTTAGAAACAGAGGGTATTAGCGGTGGCTATGGCTACAACTTAGGAGGGGGAGCTTGCTTTGTCCACCTGGAAAATCATTTCAACTTGGCAGATTTTAAACTTCTGTCACGAATGGACGAGGAGGGACGGGAGGCTTGACACACTCCTAAATCCTTCTTTGGGGAAGTTTTAACCTTCGTTTGATCATGTTCTGATTCTATGGAAATCTGATTTCGTCTTACACAATGCTCTTACGAGTGCATGGGGAGGGACTGGAAGCTTGGCACACTCTTAAATCCTTCTGTGGGGAAGTATTAACCTTCGTTTGATCATGTTTTGATTCTATGAAAATCTGATTTCGTCTTGCACAAGGCGTCACCATGGAGAAAGGAAAACATTGTGGGCGTACTTTACCTTGATATAACCAAATTCACTCTGCTTACCCGCCTCATTAGAACTGCGTTCTTCTCCCACTTGCATCTCAGAATGATGTCTCTTAAATTGTTCATCATCTGAAATTGATATGAAAGCTAGGTTGAATGAATATCATCAATAGAAAACTACCTTCTGCTATGCATATAGTTCTGGTGTTTGTATTGAACTGAACTATCGATTAATACGTTACTAAAATTCTCTCGAATAGCGTTTGAACAAATGCATTAAATAGAGAATTTTCATTTTACTTCAACATCTCAAGATTATCTTAAAATTTTCGGTTTCCCTGAGGGTTTAAACCAATTAAAGCTAAAGTAAATAAAGCCAACGTTTTAACAAGTCTTCTTCTTTTCAAACTTGGAATGATTGGAACTGTTTATCTAAAGTTGTAAAGCGCAAATCCAGAGACCGATAATTAAACCTTTGTGTTGCATTGGTTTGCATCTTGCTGGTAAAGTCTAAGAAGAAACAATTTTATTTTTTGAGAAACAGCTTTCGGGCGTTTTGGTATCAGACCAATTTATTTACAGTTTAATTTTAGTGCCCACATTTCTTGGAAGAACTGCTCAGTTCGTTGAAACTCTGGCTCCACACCTTTCTCTTCGTTTAAGTTCCGTCCACCTTACACGGAGGCTTCACTTTGAAAACGCATCAAATGTGTTCTGTCCACACCACGATGCAGAATTTTGTAAACGCAACAACCGCAGGTCATTTTGCATTTGCGTTTGAGTAAAACGCACGTAAGAGAATATCATGATTATCGTTAGGTCGTAATGTTACCGTTTTCGAAAGGCTTCGTTTTTAAGATGTTTTCTGTCTACAGTAAAATGCTGAGCCGGCGTTTTCAAATTCCTCCAGTTTGAAAAGCGTTTTCGAAAAGCTCCGTTTTCGTGACGGATTAGTGTGGACTTAAGGTCATTCCCCAGTATTGCATTGCGCATCCCTTCTGCGCATAATTCCACGCGTGACTAGCGCGCGCGCAATAAAAAATGGCGGCTTTTTCTTTACAGCTGGACCTCGCCATAGAGGTAAATCGTCATTTTCTCGCAAACGAGTATGGTGACCTATCATTTTTTTCTGTTGTTTTGAATTGAGTCATAAATTTTTTCAGTGTAAAATAAATATGGCCCAACGCTCAGTGTAGAACAAAAAGCAATCGCCGGAAACGTGAATTTAGCAAGCAATCGTGACTACAATCATGGTGCTATTATAAGGATTTATATGGGTATAAACAAGGTGCTGTTGCTCCTGAAAGAACATGGGGACCCCTCATTTTTATTTCAGAATTTAAGTTGCTATAATATAAACAATCAATAGGCAACGTTTCACAAAAACCTCAGTGCAGGCTCTATTTCAAAGAGAATGACCTTAAGGCCTAACGGTAGAAGTGAAGCTGCGTTTTCAAATTTCTCTGGCATAGTGTGGACGCTGACTAAGATATTTACGGAGTAGTGTGGACAGAACGCCTAATCGTAGAAATAAAGCTGCGTTTTCAAATTCCTCCGGCGTAATGTGGACAGGACCTCAGCCTCACATCGCCCCATGATTTGAGCTCTTGCCTTTTCGGTTTTTCTGCGCGTTGTAGTTAAATACACTCAATAGTAAGTTGTCTGTCTACGTCTGGCCTTCCAGTACAAACTAATCGCCAATTTAGTTAAAGTTTGGGGTTTTCTGTAGCGGTTAATCTCCATTTACTAACAAATTTCTTGTCGTTGAAGACGTCCAACAATTCCGACCGCGAGGAACTCGAGAACTAAATGCAAATTAGTTGCGCGATCAAGAGTGAAAAAATTCACACTCCAAAAATTGGCAGGAAAACATCAAAAAGTGTGCGTTTCAAAACCATGACACAATAATGTAGATGGTGTAGAAGAAATAGCAATGTGGACGAGACTATTTTGACCATATGAAAATGGACACTTTTGGTCAGTATGGATAGAATAGGACAGAATAAGTTAGTCACCCCATTACCTCCTATTGTTCGAATAATTTCAATTGTCTTGATGGAGACACTGTGGAATTTTGAGGAAGACTGGGTACAGCATGTCGTGTAAAATCATTGAAAACTCTCTGTTGACGGTTACCAAAACAAATGAAACAAACATGGCGGACGATCAGAATCAAGACGATCATTTGAGGCAATTTGTTTCGGATGAGTGTAAAGCACAAGCAACTGAAGTGAGTACATGTTAAATGATCTATATAAAAATAATTTTATTGTGTATTTATTGTGTTGAAGAAAGATGACTGACTGCTTCTTTTTGATGTAGAACAACTTACAAAACATCGAAAATGGTATCGGAAAAAAAAAGCTTAAGTACGTAAGCGCGTTCTCATTTTTTTTCTCTCTCTCAGCGATCAGATGCTAACCCTGAGGATGCTGCGTTAGATGCTGAGAGGATGAACAATTTCTACCAACGTGCCTTGAACGAAAGCGAGCGGTGAGTACAAATAAACAACGTAAGACTTAACACTACAAACAGTTTCTGTCAAATTGGTTGCCATAACGTCTGTCATGTTATGTCCATGCTCTTACTTATCATCGCTTGCTGGTTTTGTCATCAATGAGAATTTGTCAGCACATCAAAACGGAGTCCTATTGTTGTTTTTACACAAAGCTTATACAGTCCTCGCCTGTTTTACCATCAAATCTCATGCAGACTCGTTACTATTTTATACCATGCCCGTGGACAACACAATCAATTTGCAGTGTACGATGGGAAGGTTGGGTGTAACGCTGTCAGTGGCTTTCCTGTATTCTGATAGCAACAATAAAAATCTTCTTAAGGACCCTAAAAAATTATTTACAGTAATATTTAAGAATCTATAAAATCCTTTACCAGTTTACGTTTCATGTTAAATTTAAAAGCAAATACTGATTTAATCCAGGGGGGAGTAGAAAAACTCTTAGTCACTTAATGCTACAGAAAGTGGGATAAGCTCAGGCTCAATGGGCCACTTGGCCCAGTGCAGACTTTACCTTACCTGCAGCTTACCCCCAACTGTGCTGTGAGCTTAGTTAGTTTAAAGAAAAACGGAAGATCTAATACAGAGTTACAGTAAGGACACTTGAACCATGAACACTTGACATTTTTTGCCCATGTTTTTTTTGGCAGCTTTAGAAGGAAGACTCTTAAAATACATGTAATATCCAAATTTAGTGCTTTTACAGTGTGAATATGCTAGATACTCTTATTAATATGAAGAGCACTCATTCTACAAAAAGGTAGAAAAGAGTGTCCATTGTTCAAGGTTTGAGTGTCCTCAGTGTAAAAGTTCTGTGATTCACAGAGTTTAGTTTTGATCTGGGACATACAGCTGTAGCTAAAATTCTGTGAGCCCTGCATGTAGTGGCAAAGCTATATCCAAAGTATCTGTATCAGAAATTAAAGAACAGGCATAGATACTTGTGGTACATATATATCTTAGTTAGTATGTCTTCTCTTTTCCTTCCTCTGTCAAGTTTTGAGGGATTATAGGTAAGGTTACAATGTAAGTGCTGTAAATAGAAAGATGGAAGCAACAAGGAGTAAATGTATTTCAACTCACCTTGGATGGGAAAAAAGTTCATTGCATCTCATCCCTGGTAATTTGTTATGTTGCCAAGTCTACAATGCACAGAATTTGAACTGTATCCATTCACATGATTGTTTACTTCTTTTTGGAGAAGAGGTGCTTTAAGAGTGAGGCATTGCGACTAAGAGCAGAACTCAACGACCCTGGCAAGCACTCAAACTCACACTGTTGCACTCCAGAGACCAAAGCAGCCTCAACTGCCAGAATGGGGCATCTCTGATAAGTGCTTGCAGAGTAATGATACATGTACAACTGCTTATGTATTTTGATCTGGTTTTAGAATGAGCAACGAAGTAAAAAAGTCCCACATACAGAGAAGTGAACTTCATAAGGAGCTGGGAGCAGACATGTTTGCAAGCTGGACCCAAGACCATGCTCAGCAGGTTCTCAGTTCTGAGAGATATGAACTCTGGCAGAAAGAAGAGGAAAGAGCGAAGAAAGCTCTTCAGCAGCTGGAGAGTACATCACTTTGTGATGACGAAAGTAGTGATGATGCTTCCCAGTGACACATGTGTATCAGTGTACATGTATAACTGCGAGTAATTGTACAGGCCCAGCCTAAAATTTGTGCAGAACTATTTTTAATAATTTAACCACTTTTTAAGGTTCTCATGATTGCAAAGATTATCCATTGGTGAACAGTCTAGGAGGGATACCTCCAGAAAGCCCGGCCTGGTTTAATACTTTTTATTCAAAGAAAGACAAAAGTTATTGGCTGGTGCTGACTACAAGTAGTATTAAATGAAAACATAAACATAAGGACTGTAAGCATGAGTGTGAAGAATAAAGCCGAATGCATTCATTCATCCTGCCTTTTTCTCACTAGGAATCACTGTTACTAGACTGCTGGCAGTCTTCTCTTGAAATTCAGCATGGATTATGAGGTGCGATGCTTTAGCCTAGAGGGGAATAAGAGGAGACATGGGCATTAGGGTTAGGGTTTAGGGTTAGGGAAGAGAGAAGAATGGTTTTTCTTGTCTTGCATCATTTCCCTACTCAGCTGTACCTCCCTTTTGTGTTTGTGATGGCTAAAAAGTCGTCTAAGTGAGCTCAGTCACAAAGATTTGTTATAAAATGCCAACTCTCCCAGATACTGTAACTGCAGTAAGATCAAACTTCACGGTATCCAGTGGGGTTCACCAGATCTCCCAGATACAAAGGAAAGCGTGCAAGGTACATTTTTTACACTTATTGTGGCAAATTTACAGGATTTTTGGGGATTGGGGAGGATGGAGACTGTTTGGAATATTTATTATAATGAATTTTGGTGGTTGCTGGTTAAGCTGTACTTTTAACAGCAATTTTTGGGGTTGGTGATCTCCTGGTTAGGCTGGCATCACTAGTGCCTAGTGAAATCATGCCCAGTAAGGGTGTATGTTGCAATACTTAGAATAGCAATGTAAACGGTCAACAGAAAAATATTTTGTTATATAACGTTTTATTACTTATTATTATTTATCTGTAAAAATATGAAACCGCTTTAGTTTTTTTAAAAAAAACTCAATTACTTATAGGATTACAAACACATGTAGAAAATAAATAATTATGTTGATTATGTTACATTTGTGTTAATTGCAGTCCAATTTGCTATGCCTCAAATAATAATTACTTCGAGTGCAACAATTTAAAAATGAAAATTTTAATGTTAATTTGTTATTTCTCTTTATTTTACGTATTTAGTAATTTTAGATTTTTTGATACATGTGTGTCTCCGTTGTCTTTGCTTTGATCAAACTTAATGTGCATGTATGTATTAGAAGTACTAACTCAATGGATAAAGGAAGACATTTCTTGGTCTTGTTGACGGGCAGGTAATACTACCGTATAGATAGTCATATTTTAGCTTCTTTTCTGCCCAATATTCTAAGCCATGATATCTCCAGTATCATAAAGTTTGAATAAAGACTTATAGTGAAACCGTGTTAGTTTTCTTGTGTGCTAATGTTAATTTATCTTTAATATACTTGTTCTTAAGAAAAAAAAAATGCATCAACTTTTTTTAAGTGGATTGATTAACACTGATTTCAAGAGAATATTTTTCCAGCTACTGAGTTGTTACTGTATGGGTTTAGAAGAGACACAAGTTAGATGTACCTGCATTTAGCACCTTGGAAAATCTAATTTAAGCTTTTCAAGTTCATCATTCATATAAATCTGACTATCTAGACTATTAAACAATCTTATTACCATCAATCCTAACTGATTTAGCTATGTTTGGTTCATTTAAGCTGTTTTCAATTGACTGTCTTAAAACCAACACCAAAATAATCCCTCTGACATATCACAAAGGACATAGACAGTGCAGTGAACCAATCAAAACTCAAAGCAAATATATGTAGCTGACCCGAAGCGCGGGAAAACGTGCGTGTGCGAGCGAGTCGCGATTGGTTGTGAGCGCGTAGCAAATGCGAATTATTTGCGACACTCGAGTGAAAACTGCTCCTGGTGTTTTATTACCAAAAAGGTTACCCTAGGATTGGGTAGTTCCGTAAAAAACCGCGTAGTTTAGGTGACAAAATCGCGTTGGAATGTTAATGATATTTTAAAAAAAGTATGGTGGGGTAGAAATTCTGCCAGGATAAAATGGGGGACTTGGGAACAACCTCCCTATAGACTCTACCGTTTCTCAGGATCTGATCAATGGGAGAGCGCGGGATCAAATTGTACCTCATCCCTTTTGCAGCCATTTTCGCAGGTAACGTTGCTTCTCCCGTACCTTTCCGTGACACTGCTCGTGGTGTAGTGATTTCGAGGAAGAATACGTGGGAATCATTCTATTATTATTGCTGCGAATGTTCTGGGAAATATTCTCTAGACTATGGTTTCATCTTCACCCTCGTCGTGTTTCAAAGACGAATCATGTTTCGTGTGACCATTTCTATCAGATCCATTACTCAACTCTGGAGTTTTCATCGCGAAAGCGAAACTAAATAAACTGTCTCCGCGCAAAGATCCTTTTTGGATGACCACACTGTCAGCTTGTCTTTTAAGCTTAGCTAGATGAAGCAGTTCTTTTTTGTGTCGCTGTCTTAGCACTTGTATTCGACGCGAGCAGTTGATCTTGAAAATGGCGACTATTCTGGACATTTCAGCCTTCAGTTCCTCTTTATGTCTCATCAGTTCAACACGCCTTGGAAGGGAATAACTTTCGCTTGTGTCTATAAGGGAACCAAGGTCAAATCGTGTTAATGATAAAGAAGAAATAGTACGAATAGTGCCGCGGCTGATTTTGGTACTTGTTTGAAGGAGCTCAGTCACGGTATTTTGGCTATGTACAGAGTTACCTTTAAATTGAAGGAAACCTGAAAATAGTCATTTTACTAAGACAGAAAAACACCAAAGAGATAATAACAAACCATAAAGGAACAACGATGGTTAAAGGCTGGAGAAGGGATTACAAACGACGAACTTGAAAAATTTAGGCTAAACTATTCGAGATGCGCAAACCGTGACTTAATTAGCTCCTTTAATGCACTGATAAGACTAGGAGAGAGTTAGACATTTCTCGGGCCATTTTCTCAGAATATATTTCGGGACGATAGAACGGTCTAAAATAGTTAGACTCAACACACATGACCAAACTCGTTGACAAGTTTTTATATCAGAGTTTCCAAGTCAGCCGGAGCGTATGCGGACAAATTCAGATCGTAATTCAAAGTAGATTTTTTCGATTTTTCTGACGTTTGAATGGATATTTCATTGCCAACAGAACACATTTGAAAATGCATACTGAGGGGCCTGGAGGGCTAAATAAGCACTGGGGATTGCCTTTTTTTTCACTTGGAAAATGGGGCTTGGGACACTGGGACTGGGAGGTCGCTCTCCATTCGATGAAAAATTCTGGTTTGAAATTCATGAAAATTTCCAGTAACGAATGGGACAGTATTCTCCGAAATTTCAGGAAAAGAGGACAACCTTTACAGGGAATGACCATTTTTCTTTTTTTTTTACTTTCCTCCCAGAATTTCCGAATTTTCGGTTGAATGGTTTGCTTTTCGGAAATTCGATAACTTATGATTTTCTTGAACCACTCCCAGGAAATTTCCTCATCATTTCACGGTCCCTGTTTGGAAATTTTCGGAGTTTACATATCAAGCACGAAAGACAGTGTTTGACTACATTTCCAAACACCGAGAAGAGATTTGGAAATACGACGCGTAGCGGAGTATTTTTGACGAACTTCGAGGTGTTTGGAAATGTGGTCAAACACTGTCTTGAGTGTTTGATATATCTTGTCAATCGAAAATAAAACTAAGGAAAAAACGGAGAATTAAAATCGTAAAAATCTATGCTAATTAAGATCAGATATCCAAACACCATTACGGTCATATGATTTCCTTTGTTTAAACTTGATCAATTACTAATGAGTTTGAGAAAGTGACTTCCCGAAAAGAAAATGAATGGAATGATTGGAACACCAAGACACCTTCTCGGAGAGGAGTAGTGGAAAATTTCCACTTTGAACAAATGAAGTTGCTTTACCTTCACCTTTTATACACCGGTACAAGGAAACAAATTTCACCATAATCATCGCATTATAATGGTTTGTTTCTACAAGTTCTGTTTCAGAACCAAAATTAAATTGTAGATATACCTTTCATTCTGAACTTTATCCAACCCATCTTCTTTGCAAACTCAAACTTCGCTCCAACGAGCCACAAGACACAAAGAAGAACTCCACAAACGATTACTGCACGGACGTATGTTGGAAACTGCGGGTCAAACAGACTGCCTGACCGCTCCACGGACATGCTCTTAGGTGTAATCTACAAGGAAAAGAGACCAAAATGGTAGGGATGAGAACACTGGACCGGTGTATGACATTTTCAAAACTACAGACCGCTCGTTTGAACTTCTTGAACTTTCAGTTCGGGCGAAGAGACTTCTATTCCGGACAAACTGACATCGGGTGAACTGCTATCGGGCGAAACGACAGGTTACGTTCCCATTTTCATCATCGAGAGCTAACCGTAAACAGGTTAACCTGAGCGCCATTCGGGCTTACCGAAGGTCTATTTAGGCCTAAATGTAGTCTGCAGTCTGCGGTCTGCAAATGCCATACACCGACATTGGTCATATACCGAACGGTAAACGAATAGCGACCTCGGCATTTTTTGTCATGGGCTTGCCATTGAGTTTAATCATGTTTTGAAGTTAACTTATCTCTAACGTCTGAAAATGAAGGGATTAGCCTTGAAAGACATGCCCTATTTTCCCGGGAACGCGACTCTCATGTGAAAAGGCTGGAGATGCTTGTGGTCTCGCATAGGGGTGTGAATCAAGGATTTTGGTCTCACTCAGAGTGTGCAGGACGAAACGCTATTATTTTGTCTTTTCGGGTTCCACCAAATAATAAGGGCAAAAACAAAATATCCGTTTTAAAGTAATATTTTTTAGGGGTTACAAGCATTTCGAGCCGCGCCGAGCATGCCCGACCTTTTCACCCGGAAGTCCGCACGGATCTATTTGCTAATTTCTTTGAACTTAACTACAAATCGAAGTATTGACTCAAATCTAATGCGACGTACCTCAATCGTCTCAACGTTTTCCTCAACAATCTTCGAAATCTCAGAACGTTGCTCGCTAACGTATTTCTGCAAACACTGCTGTAGCTTCTTGGCTTCTCCCCCCAGCACCACCCCGTAAGCAGCTTTGTAGTCCAGTAGTTTACTGATTCTTAGGTCTCGCCGGTTAAACAGGTGCTTCTTGCTTCCGACTGTAAAAGCGTCGATGAGCATTCCTTTGACCTCGCGATTAGTAAGCGCATCGTAAACCTCTTGCAGATTAGTGTATTCCTTTCCTGTAACATGGAAAAGTAGCATTTCTCAAAACTTGGCATCTTCCGAAGCGTGCAATTCCCGAGTGTGGCCGAACTAGCGTTTTCCTGCGCTTTCTTTCAGCTGCGTGGAGTTTTGATTGGTTCAACAGTTTGTCTGCGTCCGTTGTGATTTTGGCCACAGAGATTACTTGATTTTAGTTCAATTATATTTATTTAACTTAACATTGTAACAACGGAAAGCTGAGTTACCCAACGCACTGTAAAAAAGAGGTATGTACAGTACTCTAAGCACATTTAAAGTCGGAAAAAGACGACGTCTAATTAACTGGCAAATCCGAGCAAACAAAGTAATTGTTACCCGAGGGTCTGGATAGGGCTTAACTGAGTCAGCTATGAATTGGTCAAAAATTTACTGTTAGCTGAGAAATCCAGCGTTTTTTAATTCATATCTGAATCCGAGGTCTACAAAATTTACTGATAGCGAAGAAACGGGCTGAAATTTCAACCGATAACTGAGAAATCGTGAAAACTGAAACTGATAACTGAGATTCTAGTACCCCCACCCAGACCCTTTTATCTAATATAACACTGAGATTTATCTCAGAAAGACTCGGACGGGAAGCCGGCACTAAGCAAGCCAGGTCATCAAACTTACCATTTGGGTTGACTCGGGCATTTTTCCTGATAGCGATACGATATCCGGACGAGTTCTGAATGGCAGCGATCTGAAAACGAAGGGAATAAATTATTTTACTTAGGAGGAGGGGAAGACAGGGGGTTCTTAGTTCTTAACCCCGTATTAATTGGCTCGCTCCTCTTTCTAAACCTGATGTAATGCAAGATATTACGCGACCTTGTGATTCTTATCTGTATTTCTCCCAATTTTTGCAACCTTTTGAATGCCACTCTTTTCCCCCTCCCTAAGACTTCCCGTCCCCTGCACTCCGACGTCAGCTGACGTGGTATTTTTTTAAGATAACGACACATCGGCTAAGTAATTCTTGAGAGCTGGAAGCTTTGAAGAAGTTCTCGCTGGCTACACCTTCAAAATTCGGGGGAGGAGAGCGGGCTCCTTTCCCTAACAGCGGCTGGTAATCGAGTCTAACTTATGTATGGATACGGCAAATCCTGTTTTTCTATTGACAGTGCTATGCTTTCGAAGTTTATTTCTGATTGTTAACTCTAAAACACACCTTTGTTCCATATAAGGGCACATCTTTGTCCAAGATTCTCGCAGTTAGCAGCGTTGTCATGGTGGAATTAAAACACGTGACCATGACCAGGCCTAACAAGATCCAAGATAAACAAACCAGCCGACCAAATGGCGTTTTGGGGATCCGGTCACCGTATCTGGAGACGAAATATGAAAATGAAAGCATTATTAGTTGACCGCAAAAAGGTCGTTTGTTGGTTTGCGCCGCTGAAACAGCAGACAAAGATCAGCATACGTTAGCAAGTTAGGTTTGATGGTACCTCAGACACGCAAAAGCGAATCAGCATTTTCGAAACCATGGAAAATAGGATTGAACAACTAACAATAACTAAAACCCGTCACTGAAAAATTTCTCATTATTTAACGTGTAAATGTGGCCACACACGCACGTAACTTGAAACCGCACCATATTGTGTAAAAAAGAAGTTCACAATAAACTTCGGTTCAATGACCCGGTTTAAAGCAGTGTAATTATTAAGCCATCGTTGTGCTTCTTAAAGGTCAGGGTTTTAGCTTATCCGGGACCTCCAAGTTCTGTTCATGGTTAAAGTAATTCACTGTTACAGTGACTGTCTCTACCCTGGAGAGATGGTACCAGTATATCTTGGTACTATAGAGTCACGGAGTTCTTTATAATGGCTACCTGAGGTGGAAGGGGGGGGGGGGGTACTCCCAGAAAAATTGGGTGGGGGCGTGCGGTCCGCTTCCCAAAACCCTTACTCTATTTATGACCAAAATCTGCGATTTTCCCTACCCTATTTATAACCTCACCCTAAATCAATACCTTGTTTCAGACCTGCCTTGTATTTAGTTCCCTAGTAAATACCGCTGTTAAAGGCATCGTGAAGGGCTTTTCTTGATCGGTCTTATCGATAATGATGAAAACGTTGCTTCTTCTGAAAAATATGCCCAATTCAAGACTAGAGTGCAAAAACCAGACCCTGTTAATGATCAAAACGACTGAAAAATCATAACCTTCGGGGCCTCACATACTTATACAGGCAATATAGGGAAGTACCCCCCCCCCCGGAATGGCTACCTTCAGCGTTCTTCGTTAGTTTTGTTTTGTTCTCCTACTTACCCAAGAGTAGTCATGGATGCGAAAGCCCACCACATCGCCTCCCAGCTTCCGTGCAAAATGTTGCGAGGAAAATGGCGCTCGTTGAAAGCTGTTTCCTGTGGGAACAAAAGCAGGTTAATTTATGTCCAAGTTAAAACGGTTATGTTCTCACTGTCCTAAACCAAAACCATGGTTGAAACAGTTATCAGTTCTCAAAAATTCCCGGTTTTTTTCCCCTGATAGAAATAAAATTTCGCCGACCTAATAGATACAAAATGTCACTAATATAGTAGAGCAGCCCTTCAGCCTCCCCTTACAGCTGTCCTTTCCACCCATTTATTGAGGACTGATAGGTTTTCAACAAATTTACCTTCCTCGCGAAGGAAAAAAATCGTTAAAATCGCAGTGACCTGAAATGTCTCTTAGAGCCTTCAATGGTATTAACAACGGTGGAATAATTTCAATTTTACTTGACTTTTCTTTAAGATGTCAATTTTCCCTAACTCAGAATAAAATTTCCTGTCTTTCTCCTGACCTAGAGGAATTTTTTCCTGGCCATTTCCTGACCCGTGGCAACCCTGTATGAAACTTTCTTGTTCGAAAGAGAAAGGCGGACGTGGAGTGAAGGAGGCCCCATGGGGGTACAGTGAGGAAGAGGGTAGAGGAGGGGGATGTGGGAGGGGGGGGGGCATGCAAATATTTGACTCTCCGAGCCTCGACAAGACAAGGAGTGATGGAGAGAACCGAATGCGTAATTGTTTGAAAATTGCTTTCTGCCTTTGTTCTAAAACAAGGGTTGGTGCAAATGTTTTCCCGTTGGAATGAGTTTGGTTTGAATGAAAAGAACACGCTGTAAGTTAAGCGTTTTGCGTCAGGTCTGATTTTGTGACGAACTTGAGAGTCAAACCTGCCCAATAGCAGGGGACTTACCACAAACCACATGGCTAAGCTAGACACCCACAGCATGGCAATGGACAGGAACAGTATCGGAAAGCAAAACGCCAGCGATTTCAGCAGCAGAGTTGCAGCGGTGCCTTTTTCATCTCCGATGATGATCAGCGCTAAGCCTGGTGACTGGACAAAAGGAACGAAACCATAGTTGTCGGAGAAACGAGTCTGATCCATAAAGCCATACACCGGAAATTGGAACTCAGTGTTCTCTTCAAAGTTTCCTTTGAACTGTACGAGCCCTGATTTCTTTGCAGGACGCCCCGAGGCAGTGTGGTCGAAGTCTACCCGTGTGGTCCCATGGTCTGTGCAATTTCCACAGCAGGCATAAACAGATTCTTTTAAGATGGGTGTGATAATTCCGCTTTTGTTTGAGTCCGGTCTGTCCACGTAAGGAGGGTTGATCCACCAGTTGGTGAAAACAGTACTGTGGCAATTGCAGGTTTCTGGAGGAAAAGAAAAGAAAAAAAAACCACTCGACCCAAGCAACAATAGAAGAGCGCGAACTAGATGGCTCTTTAGCACATTGACAAACTGGTTAATGACTGGAAAAAATCATTCTGTCCAAATCTCTGGGATGGACACTCGCATGCGAACTCGACGATATATATATTTTGAAGTGAACATTGTTTAAAAGAAACTGCCAATCAATCATAGTCCAACTTGTGGCTTCAAACTGTGTGAATGCGCTTAATATTATCGACCACGTTTGCCAAAAATGGAAGCCACACCTATCAGCCAAGTCATAAAACAGCCATCAAAAATATTTTATTCAACTCAGGAGACCGGGAATCGAAAACTTTGGTTGTTGTTTGGTTCGTATTTGGGAAATATTGGAATTTCCTCTCTTGGAATGAGTCATAAGTAAAACCTTCACAAAAGTCGGATCTAAATCGCACTCCCTCCCTTCCCCCAGAAACTGATAATAGGCTGATTTAGCAAGAGAACGGGAACGTCACTTGACGACGGCGCGCGCAGTACAAATACCCAAATATGGTCAAATTCCGCGCGCCCTGCCGTCGTCATCTGACCATATTTGGATATTTGTACTGCGCGCGCCGTCGTCAAGTGACGTTCCCGTTCTCTTGCTAAATCAGCCTAATTAAAAAAGATTACCAAAAAGCCTCCATGACCGCGAGCACGTTCGTATTTTGAACTACATTATTAGTAAAGTAACAAGAGTGAGAAAAATTACCTGCTTTTATAGGTGTACTCTTAACGCCATCACCTTTCACCGTAAATGCCAGAACTTCAATACTATATCTTGTGAATGCATTCAAATTCTCAAGAACAGCCGACAAATTGGAACTTGGAACTGTCACTTGATTCGTTTCCAGTTCCTCCTCGAGGTCCTCGTTTGCAACAGCTATGGCTTTGTAAATCACTTTGTAACCGCGCAGTATACCGTGGACGTAGAATTCGTCGGGGATTGGGTTCCATCGGACCACAATCTTTGTGGGGTGTGTCTTATTCAGTGCTCGAACGTTGATAGGAGATTGGCTAGGAGCTATGGAAGCAAAGAGAAAGTGTCTTCCTTATAACGTACACGACCATGAAGTAAAAATCGTTATTTAGCATGGGTGCAGGTGTTCGGCATATTTATTTCTCGATCACCTTTTCAATTTGTGAACAAGACCTAGGAAAACTAGTCTATACCACTTTCCACTTACAGAGGACTTTAAGCTTGAGTACGAGATCGACTACGAGAATATCTTTTCATTAGCGGTTTTGTACGGCAGCCACGTTGCATGGCAAAAACAATAGATTCTTTTTCCTATTGGAAAAAATGCTCTTTCTAATGCAATACATTTTCTTTGTTCCTGCCATGCAACATGGCTGCGTGCAAAACCTCTATACTAGTATGTAGGCTCTTCATTATCACTTCACATACCCATCTCATCCCATGAGCTACTCAACGTACCTAAAACAAACATGAACACCGAGATCTCTGGAAAATTCACAGGTTTAATTTGAAATTAAAATAACCTACTCGTAGGCTAATCTAAAGGTCCCTTATCCTAAGTCTCATTGTGAAAACAGATTTTTAGCCAGTGGCCTTCGATTAACTCTTAAAAAAATAAATTATTTTCTCAGAAAGTAAGCTCGCTATTGTAGAGCTTGTGCTGTACTTATTCGTCAGTTGTGTGTCGTTTTAGTAGCTTGGGAAACTTTTAATTTCATTTAACGACCGTAGCTTGTTTTCATTTACATTCATATTGCTGTCTCTTCAAATTGCAACTATGACTGTTGTTGAATCGCAAAATTTCGTCCAATGCAAAGTTCTACCCTTGCCCTCCTGAACGTAAGCCCAGTGGAAACGAGTAACAAGGTGATCAGTAGTGATCTGCTTTTGAATCGTGGTTAAATTGAGGTTATCTCTGTCTCTCCGTCAGCCTGGAGATAATTTTCGGGATTTTACGCTGGATATAACTAAATAGAACTTACTAAATTCATCTGTTGACACTTCCAATTCCTTGCTAACAGCACCCTCTCCAGCCGCGGTGAAGCCAAGAATTTGTATCTTATATTTGGTGTAAACCCACAGATCTTTTAAGTGGAGAGAGTTTTTGTCGGGGGTAATTTCTCTTATCTCGTACGTCTCACGTGATTCGTTGGATCGCCAGAAGAGCACTCTGAAGCCCAATAGGATTCCATGGACAAAGTCACGTGGTATATCGCTCCATTCTACCAGGAGGCTGGTGTGGCTTGTGTTCCGAGCCTTCAATCTTATCACGGGTTTACTGGGCACTAGAAGCGGAGATACGAATCTCTGTGAAATTCATTTGACTTTGCATTTCCCAAAACAAAACAATATTGAGAATAAACTAGCTGCTTATGAATGTTGTCCCTAAGGCTTCCTAAAATTTAAAAAAGTATGGAGAGGCCACCAAAGAACGTCATTACTAAAACAACATTTTCCATTTTTCAAACAAAAAAAGGCGAAACAGGGAAAAGAAGAGACTACTTTCAAAGTAATCTGAAATGGAAGGAAAAGTCTGCATACGAGCCAAGTGGCCCATCAGGCCGGAGTTTATCTCGGTTTCTGTAGCATGAAGCGACCAGGAGTATTTCTACTCCAGCCTGGACGGGATGCTAGACAAATTCCAAACACCTACTTAGGATTTCAATTTTATCGTACCGAGTTAAAAAGCCAAGTTATTATATGGCTAGCTCCGTGAGTGGGCAAGATGAATCAAATCCTGTGCTGTGATTGGCTACCCGAGCGGGCAAGATGGAGCTATCTTGCCCGCTCGGGACTACCCGCCGTGTCCCGCAAGAAAAATTTCCGCGAAAGCCATATAATAAATCCTTTATTGACCAAGCTTGTTCGTTCTTTGTTTGCGAGTTTATGGACCTCGACTCCGTCTCGGTCCATAAACACGCAAAAAAAGAACTTGACCAATATCCAGCCATCTTGACCTCAGACTTGGTCAATAATCCATACGTATTCAGACCAAGTCACATGACTTACCATCCTCACTGGTCCTAATCTCTAGCGGTTGTGTAGGGTGAGGTCCCAGTCCTTTGCTAGTGTATCCGGCCACTTTAATGACGTACCAAGTGTATTTCTTCAAGTTGGAAAGTGTTGTTGATGATCTGGTGCTCTCAACGGTTTTATGTTTGACTGCTTGGTAAGACTTTTTTGGATAGTAGGTAATTCTGTAGCCTTGGAGAATGCCATTTCTATGTCCCCGAGGAATATGCCGCCACTCCACAAACAGAGATGTGGAACTCTTGTTGAAACCAGTGAAATTTTCAGGGAAAGCATCTGGTTCTGTGAACCAAAGTGGGCGTAATTGTTAAAGGGCTTTCTCAAAGTCATTAATAATTCTTCAAGTTGCAACGCTGTGTGGATTTTCTGCGTTGTATTTCTCCGTTTTCTCCTTAGTTTTAGTTTTGATTGAGAAGATGTATCAAATACGAGGAACCGTTTATCACCACATTACAAACATCTCGAAACTCTTCAAAAATATTACTGCGCTGTACGCCAAAATTTTCAACTGTCTTCTGGGCGTTTGGAAATGTGGTAAGACTCGGTATGTCGTGTTTGATATTACTTCTGTGCAAGGTAACGTTTGCCCACGATGAATTTTGCTAATGAACTTTAGCAGAGACTTTCCGTGCTTCATTCAAAGATTTGCTCTTCAGTGGTCAGCGACAGTCAGCGCTCGCGATGATGTATCCATCTTCATTGTTGCTGAAAATGGAAATTCAAATCACGCTTTTGTACTTGAAGAAAACATTTGGATAGTGAACGTGAGATCTGCTGATGCCTAGAGCAGAAATAGAAAGAAAAGGAAGGACAAAACTTTTCAGTCTACCAGTAGATGTCTATTGTAAAAATCGTCAATAAGCGAGTGAAATTCGAGTATCGTGTGGGGCTGGTAATTTCATCATTCGTTTCAGGGTAAATTTTAGTAGTATCACCCTTATGCAACCTAAACACACTAAAAACATCACATATCATATCACATAAGGAACATCAAAATCTTACTGTCTTCAGCGGTCGTGATTTCCACACATTTGCTTTCAATTCCGCTTCCTTTACTTGTAAGTCCCTCAACAGATACCATATACGTTGTAAACTTGCGTAAATCGGAGATAACCACAGACGTGGTGGACTGATTAACCACAGATTCATTCCATTTTCGATTGTTGCCGAGGTCCGTTGCTAGGTAAGATACTTTGTAACCAAGGATAATACCGTGTGTAAAGCGCGGAGAGATTAGGTTCCAACGGACTTCTATGCTTGTGGATGTGAGGTTGTTGCCTGTTACATTTGCTGGAGGTTTACTGGGAACTAATAAAAACAATGAATCAAAATGTTAATTATTTTCATCAGTGACATTGTTGCAATGTTTCCCTTGTTATCTAGTCAGTCTACCCTGCAGTCTGCGCTGAAGAGAAAACAGTTTTGCTTCTCCGTTTAATCGATACAGTTGGACAGCGCTAACTCAAATTCGGTTATTTCGAGTTCCTCGTTATTCCGAACTCAAAACCAATTCTTTTTGATTCGCCCTCCAGTCATTTACCATCGGCTATTTCGAGTTATTAAAAACTGAATTATTGGATAATGCAATTCCAGAGCCATCATGGGCTATGAACCATTATAGCATGCTCTACAAATATGCTAAGCGTGCGCGTGATGTTTTGGGGCGTTTTTATTTTTATTTTAGTTAAGTTTAGTTTTGCATATTTTGGGGGCGTTTTTGATAAAACAATTATTCCACTCGCGTTTGTCGGATATGAGATGATTACAGTCAACTCGCCGCTACGCGCTTCATTGGCTGTCTACCATTTCATATCAACGCACGCTCGGAATAATTGTTAAATATTTCTCGTTTCTCATGAGAGTTCGAAGTAACGGGATTCAACTGTATGTCAAAGTCGTGACATTGTCTCATCGCATTTAACGTAAGGACCTCTCAGTCAAATATTTTCACGTCTGGCCCTCCCACTCAGTCAATAAATACATAATATCCACCAAACACTGTTCCTTACCATCCTCTTCTGTCCGGACGATCACAGCATCCGACAATGGTCCATCACCTTTTACAGTAAACGCGCTGACTTGAATCCTGTAAGAAGTGAACTTAAGAAGACTCTTTATCAAAGTCGAGCTGTTAGTTGGTCCTGTCGGGTGACTGCCCGTACTGACATCACCGTATCCCTCGGGATCCAGGTTAGAGTAGTGTATGTGGTATCCCAATAGAATGCCATGGGTTAAGTGCTGGGGAATTGGAGACCATTCTACGTAGATAGTTGTACTGCTATTGCTGCTGGCTTCAACGATTGACGGCGATGAACTCGGCTCTATAAGGAAAAATAGCGCAAATCATGTGAAATTGTCATTAAAACCTTTTCAGAAGAACTTTACACTGATATTTCATTGTCTGGGATGCGGTATGTGCCTTTATTACGGGACCAAAATGCATATAATTATAACTCAACCCATTGCAGGGATTTGCCGTTGCACAGAAAGGGAGTGTATGTATTTTGGGGACTCAGTCTCGGGATAAATTACAATATTTAGAGAGGAAGCCACATCGGCCTTAGCTGGTTTTCACGCAGGTCCTCTATCCTGGTCGAATTGAAATTTGTTTTTGTGGAGAGAGGAAAACTGAAGAACCCTGCGAAAATCCCTCTGAGCAAGGTAAGAACTATTAACAAACTCAGCCCACATATGGCGCCGGGACGGAATCGAACCTGGGGCCCGTTTTGCGAAGGTCCCGAAATGTTTTCGTACCCGGAAAGCCGTAGCAAATTCTCAAACATTATTACTTCAGAGCTGTTTTATGCACATATTCTTAATATAAACAGAGGTTCTCTTCATACGAGAACTTTCAGCACTATACACTTCTCCGTTTTTAGCTACAGGTGAACTAAAAATGGCTTTACGGGCCCGAAAAGTTTCCGGGGCTTTCGAGAAACGGGCCCCTGGGCCACATTGGTGGGAGACGAGCACCCTCACCACTGCGCCATCCCTGCTCCTCAAATAGTGGCCCTAGCTAGTGTTCGAACCCAACTATAAGGCCAACGCGCCTCCTGTCCGAAAAAGATTCACATAATTGCATTCCAGGATAGCACCCAAATCATGTCTCGGTTTTACTCACTGTCCTCGTCAGTCCTTGCTATGATTGGCTCACTATCTACACCAACGCCTCGGCGATTTATTCCCGCCATTCTGAACCGATAGTTTGTGAACCTCTCCAGTCCAGTTATATTATATGAAAGTTTCTCTCCGTCGATTACAGTCTGCCATGAATCTTTGTTTCTTAGTGCTACGTCCATATTTTCTTCTTTGAAGTAAGTTATTCTGTATTCCACGATGCGGCCATTCGAGAAAGACCAGGGAATAGGTAGCCATGTTAAAAGAATTGCGGTTGAGCTTATGTTCATAGCCGTGATGCTCCTTGGTGCCATCACTGGGACTACGAATGTAAGTATAGTGAGAAAATCATACAAAATTGATTTATTCATCTATTGACTAATAAAATACCTGACTGAATATTTTCATTGTTAATAATTAAGGTTTGAAACACTTAAAAAGAGAGAAAATAATTTAATTCGCCTGTGATTTCTGGTAGCAGAATATAAAAAAAGATTTTCGTTGAAACCTTTCTTCGCTCATTATGGCACAGAGAAATCAAGCGCAGAGAAATGTGTTTTTAAAAGAAAACTTAAAACCTGGTAATGATGGTCAAACAGCTTTGTTTAGGGGATGCTTTAGCTGGGGAAAAGCCATTAGCGAATCAGACAAGAAAACGGAAATGCAATGAGCTTTTGTTTTCGAATCGAGGCGTCTGCAGCTGTCTGCATTGCTTCGTCGTGAAATGTTTAAATTTTTAGGCTGAACTTTGGAAACAAAATGTCAACATTTTTGAGCGCCACGACAGTGGAAATTAGACGTACATAACGTAATTAAAAATGAGCTTCTTCGCTCTTGTTGAAAGAGTTCTGAACATTTTCCCGACAATCTGCATCGATCTTGTTTTTGAAACGCAAAAAGTTGAGGAGAAGATTAGAGTTGACCCGTAGGTAAACAATGAACAGTTAGTTTTTATGCATGGTTTAGCCAGAATCATCACAATTGGATAGCGAATTAAACCTCGTTTTATTTGCTGTGTATTCTATTTTACAACTGTTAGAAAAAACAAAAATGATCTCGGCAAATTACCAAATTTTCACGCAGTCGACCGACTTATAATGCTATCATGGCGTAGTGGTGAGAGCGCTTGCCTCCCACTAATTTGAACCGGGTTCAATTTCGGCCTGGTGCCATATGTGGTTGAGTTTGTTGTCGGTTCTCGCCTTGCTCCGAGGGGTTTTTCACCGGGCTCTCCGGTTTTCCTTCCTCCACAAAAACCACCATCTCCAGATTCTAATTCAGCCAAGGTATAGAGGTCCCCCTTGAAAACCCATTAGGGCTGATGTGGCTTTCTCTCTGAATATTTTAATTTATTACTTATTTGTTTGGTAACTTTTCGCTGAAATATGGGTGTCTAGAAGATTGTTAAATTCATGGTATGAAGTAACAGTTCCGAATTTATTCCTTCCAAAAAAGAAATTGGATACTGCGTCAAAATTGCCGAGTTGTTCGATAAAGTATCTCTCACAATGGCTCCTTTAAAACTCTGCCAATCAATCAGTGCGTTCCCACGATTCATTCTCGGTAAACGCACGCTCAAAAGTTGTGTATTTTTTTTTTCAGATCGCTCTTGTCAAAGCTAAACTCTAATTTTTCGCTCAATATCGAGAAAAAAAGATTTGTACTTGAAAATACTTCCCTTTTGTGCGATATATATATTTTTTAAAGAGAAAATTGTCAAAACCAAATCGTGAGCGGTTTATCTAAGGGGCACGCATGGCAAAATTTCGTTCGCTCAGGGAACCAACCAGAATTTTCCTTGTTCATCTTGTACAAGATTGCCATATGATAAAACACAGTATTGAGAGAATTGCGCTGATATAACGATATCAAGAAATCTCGAATCTTTATCGTGCCCCAAGTTTCAAGAATTATATCTATAAAGTAAATGAAGTTAAAATTGTTTGTGCTTTATAACAGCTAAATACTTAAAGCTGCCTAGCTACTGGCAGCTATGGCAAAAATGGTTAGACCTTTTGGACTTCACGATTTTCCATGTGCGCGTGTTCACTGAAGATTTTCAATGAGCAATAACAAACCAATGCTTTTCTGACAAACCAATCACAGAACAGCTCTTCAGAATTTACCTTCCCATGGAATTCCTAGAATCTTCCGATAGCTGAAAATAGTAGCTATTAACAGTATTCCACCAGAACCAAATCAACCACTCCTCTTCCAAACCTCAATTATAATTTGAATGATTTAATATGAAATGGATGGAATATATCAAACACGAAAGACGGTGTTTGACTATATTTCCAAACGCCGAGAAGAGAGTTGAAAATAACTTGAGCGCGCAGCGGAGTATTTTTGATGAACTTCGAGGTGTTTGGAAACGTGGTCAAACACTGTCTTGAGTGTTTGAGGTACCCTCTCAATCAAAACTAACACTTAAGAGAAAAAGGTGAAATAAAATCGAAAAAAGCTATGCTAATTTAGATTAGATATCCAAACAACGTCACGGTCATTATTTCCTTTGTTTAAACTTGATGAACTATTAGTACGTTTGAGAAGCATTATTCCTGTTATATACAAACAATTTGAAAGAGTTCCAAACATGTTCAGAAACCGTACCCTCAAAAAGTAATCCTGCGGGGTTTAATATCTCGTAGACTTGAGAGACCGATATTTCGAATTCTGCCGATGTATAAATTTGTTCTCCAAATGTAGCCATTAGAACGTTGCAGTTTGACTGTACACTAAATAAATCAAGTAATTACTTGTTATTGCCTTAATTTTAATTGTAAATCGAAAAGGTTTTTGCCATCAGGAAGTAATGATTGGACTTTGGATAAGTCTTATCTTCGTTATATAACTAACAAAGTTCTCCGAATCATTTTCAGGCGACTGACCTCGTCGATAAAATTCACTTTGTGGTATCGATGATACGCTCTAAGGCGTGTACTCAACTTGGGAAAAATGTGTAAAAGCCAAGTGCTTCTTTCGCGTATCTCTCTGGAAAAACTAGTGTATTGTCTTACAAGATCAGATGTAAACGGAAAATTGTTCACAAAATTATCACTCACTGGACGAGAGAATGGAAAAATGATTTTTGATAACCAATCACAGCAAAGCCTCGTAAAAATTTCAATAATTTTCGATGGCGAGAATCTTCTGATAGTCGTAAATATGAGCTATTCTTCTAAACAAAACGCTCTTCTATCAAACCGTCTATATATAGCTGTTCCGCTGCAAGTGTGCGACGCAACGATATATTGTCAGAACGGGACACTTTCTGCAAGAAACAAACTAACAGCAGATTTTCACTCGCGGTTTGTTAAAAAAAAAAAAAAACAAGCATGAATCTCTCTGAACAGTATTCATCGATCGGGAGTGAAAATGATTGTAGAAACTTGCTTTTCAAATCGGTTCCTTTGCGATATCGTTCTACCAAATTATCTTACTGCTTGCTTGTCGCAGCTGCTGTCCTGGAGTTGGCCGTTTGTCCTTTTACCATTTTATTGAACGCTTTGGTTATGGTTGCCGTGAAAACCAGACGACGACTTCAAACGCATCCTAATATTCTGTTGGCTTGTTTGGCGCTTACCGATCTGATAGTTGGGCTTGTTGCACAACCTCTTCACATAGCAATTACAATTTTCCTTCTACAAGGTAAAGATTTTCACGAATTCTGTGACATTGATTTGGCATTTACTGTCCACCTCGTAATTTCCTGCTGGGCGTCGTTGTTTCACTTGGTTCTAATCAACGGAGAGCGATATTTTGCCATTAAACACACCTTCACTCACGCTTCTGTCATCACTAAAGTTCGCGTCATGTTTTGCTCTGCTCTGGCCTGGATTGCAGCCGCCTTATACCTCCTCATTGCATTGTATTCACGGTTCATAGCATTTTCTCTCTTACTAACAGCCATTACTTCAATCATTGTATTTCAAATTCTCGTTTATAAGGAAGCCCGGCGTCATGAAAAGCAAATTCTTTCACAGCAAGTTTCCGCTGAGGCCAGAGCAAAATTTTTACTGGAGAAGAAAGCCTTAAAACTCACTACGATGATACTAGTGACAATTTTTTTGTGTTTCTTTTTTCCGTTGAGTTTCATATTTGTTATATGGATTATTTTCAGTGAAAAATTTTCATCGGATGTTAAAACATTAGTTCGTCATCTTAGTCTGGTGGCGGTGTTGATCAATTCATTTCTTAACCCGGTCATTTACACCATAAAGAAGAGGCAATTTCGAGTTGCATTTGTTGAGTTGTTTTTAAGGAAAAATTTACAGGAAGCGGAAGAATTCCATCGGAGACTCTTTGCATCGCGACGCAATGCTGTGGGACAGGAAAATGGACAACAAGGCGAGGGGCAAGAACGGAATTCCGAGAATGAAAATGAAGTCCACCCGAACGACAACCATGAAGATAATCCTCAGATCATCAGTCCTCATGGCGTTAATTTCGATGACAAAAACACTACCGCTACACGAGACATGCTCGTTTCTTCAAATGCATCCAACAGTACATCCAAGAAGAGACAGGTACAACTTGCATGGGGAGGGGAAAATCCTGCACACGAAAAAAATAACACTTGAGATGATAATCCTGCAGTCCTGGTAATTGGCCCTATTCTTGCTGACTTGGAAAAGGACTGACACCACTCGGAGTGAAAACTCAAACGAACATGACAGAAAGAAGAACCTGCAGCCTGATGTAGGATCAGAGAAAGCGGAGATAAACCGTTGAACGTGATCTGTAGAACTGATCGATAAAGTATTCGGCTAGAACAGAAGTGAAGATGAGATTGAAAGCATCTCACAAAAAAATTGGCCGCGCTAGCAGACTAGAAACGCAGCAAGAATTTAAAGAAATGTCCCTTCGAAACAGATTGCGATGATTATTTGGCAGACTTTGGATTTTGCTAAAGTATACTCTTGGGATAGACGAAACTAGGATTTTGACAAGCCAGTGAGCAGTGACCTTTTTATCACATAATTGCGGCAATTGGAGTTGCTCTATAAAATAGTACGATTGACCGGTTTTGAACGTATATTTTACTTAAGAACTCTGGTCAATTCACAGAAACATTTGCGTGTAAGTAATGTAGAAAATAAATGTATGATTGATGAGTATTATGGAAGAACAATGGCAGCAAAATTACTTAAAAGCAATTTACCGAGAGGAAATACCAGATATCCAAAATATTTTTTAAAGCGATTCAACAAACAGACGATGTCCGTACTTGCGTAAACTTGCTTATTTAATTGTCGGCGGCAAGGGTGTAGTTCAGAGTGTCAGTAGAAAAATCCTTGTATCCGTAAGTGTTTGAAGCCGCTCTTTACGTAATTTAAAATAGACGCACAAAAAAACGCTCAAGTGGGATTGTTACATTTGAAATTGTGGATATATAGTTGAAAAGCCTTTCGCTGTCACAAACAACTGATTATCGCTATTTTCGACTGAGTACTTCAGACGCTTCGTGTCTCAACCCTGCGAAATTCATAAAGTTTCATCATATTTCAAGCGGACCTTCACCGTTAATACAGCACGTTTGCCATTAGTAAAACGAATTGCAGTCGGAGATGACAATCTCCTTCAGTCTTAGGTTCATGAAAGATTAACAAGTGCACAAAGATAATTCGAAATAATTGTTTTTACCTCACTACCTGCTTCAAAATAGAGCACATGTAAATTTCTTGAAAATAAATCAAAACAAAGAAAGTATAATCAACGACAGAGCAACTCTCTTAACTTTCGATAACTTCTGATAGCCGTAAATGGCAGCTTTCAGCAGTGTAAAAGTTGAACAATCATCAGCTATGTTATCAAACCATATTTATAATTTGACTGATTAAATGTCCATTTAATGCACTATTTCTATATCTTAAAATAACTAAGATATTACGCGCGCTCCGTTTGGTCAATAGAATTGACAAACCTCAGGTTCAGATACTATGTCCCGACATAACACGCGATCTTTTATTTTCCATGGCAAAGGTTTTACGCCGGTTAACTACTAAGCAGTGTTTACCGGGGGTTTAGGGTATGCGGTATACATTACTTGCAAAAAAGTTTGGACGTTAAAATTTCGACGTTCTATTTTTTCTATTTTTTCTTTTTTCTTTTTATCTCATTTCGGATAAATTTCCGATAACAATTTCCTACACTTTGTTGAAACATAACTTAAGTAAAGTACGCCTACAAAACGCCAATTAGACTGAGACAAAATCTGCGGAAATGATAGTTTTACCGCAGCCTCAAGGTTTTACCAATACACCGACGAGAAAATCACCCAAATTCTATCAAACCGTTGCGTATGCACATGTCAAGCGGCGTGTCAAGCAGTGCGTCAACTGGAGTTCTTTTTATAAGGCGCGGCATAAAGGAAAACAAAGAGCTTTGGAGCTACTTCAAAGTTTTTTTTACTGTACTGTAAATATTTCGGACAGTTAAAAATTTCGGACGCTTTTTTTCAGACACACTTTTTGTCTGCAATTAAAAGCGTCCCTAATTGTTTGCAAGTAATATATGGGGTCTTCCGAATTGGACGTTCGATAATTTTACGCTGAAATATGGGTGTCTAGAATATCATTACATTCATGGTATGAAGTAGCAGTTTTGATTTCGTTCCCTCCAAAAAAAAATTGGACACTACGTTGACATTGCGCTTGTCTTCCGATAAAGTATCTCTCATAATGGCTGCTTTAAAACTCTGTTTATCAATTAATGCATCCCCATCTCGGCAAACGCACGCTGAAAAGTTGTGTATTCTTTTTTATTTCCTTTTTCGTTTAGGTTGCTTCTGTGAAAGTTTAACTCAAATTTTATGTATCTTATTAGTACACGACCCCACAAGCTTGTTAGCTTTGACGTCTTTTATCGTGCATAAATAAAGGTTGTATGTATGTATGTATGTATGTATGTATGTATGTATGTATGTATGTATGTATGTATGTATGTATGTATGTATGTATGTATGTATGTATGTATGTATGTATGTATGTATGTATGTATGCTAAAGCTTTGTACTTAAAAACATTTCCCCTTAGTGTAATATTTTGAAGAAAAGAAATGTCAAAATAAATAGCAAGGGTTTTATCTTAGCGCTTGCATTGCATAATTCGTTAGCTCAGGGAACCAATCAGAATTTTCCTTTTCATTTTGGACAAGGTTCCCGTATGTTAAAACGCACTATTGAGGGAATTGCGTTGATATAACGATGTAAAATAAAGTTTCCATATGACGCGCGCTTTGATTGGCTGAAACAGCCTGCTTTATTAGAAAACAGCTGCACGGGTTGATGACGTTAAGCTGGCTTTTAAATTTTTGCCTCGAAATTTTGACAGATCTGACCCAAATTAAACATCCCCTGTGACTCAGACGAACGCAATGGAAACGAGCCATTTGTCTGCAGTAAATATGGCTGGACGGAGACCATTGTTAACAACAGCAGTGTTAAAATTGTACTAAAATAACAAGTTTTGCTAGAATCTGATCTTCAAAATCACCGTTTGAAATCCATGTTAATCTTCTCCATCCTTGACCATCCTTGTTCCTTTATGGTTTGTTACCATCTCATTGGGTTTTTTTTTCTATCTTAGTAAACCACCATTTTCAAGTCAGTGAGTTTAGCTGTTATAGAGCAGAAACAATCTTAACTGCACATACTTTATCGATATAACTCTTGAAACTCGTGGTTCGATAAGGATTTGAAACTTCTTGATTTAACAAATAAAGAAGCCTCGCCTGTGGTCTGTTCTGTTGTGAAGCACACAGGAAGCGGTGCTGTGGGACAGCAGAATGCACAAGAAGGCGAGGGACAGGAAAAGAATTCCGAGAAGGAAAATGAAGCCCATCCGAACGACAAACACAATCCAGAGATCATCAGTCCTCATGGCGCTAATTTCGATGACGACAACACTACCACCACACAAAAAATGCCCGTTTCTTCAAATACATCCAACGGCACATCCAAAAAGACACAGGTACAACAATCATGGGAAGGGGAAAATCCTGTACACGATAAAACCTCTGAAAATGATAGTCATGCAGTCCTGGCAATTGGCGCTAATTTAGTTGACTTGGAAAAGGACTAACACTGCTCAAATGACTGCTCAAACTCAAATGATCATGACAGAAAAAAGAACCTACAGCGTTAAGGACCAGAGAAAGCGGAACTGAGCCGTTGGATATGATGTATGGAACTCATTAAGTCTTCGGCTACAACAGAAGTGAAGATGACATTGAGATCATCACGCCAAAAATTGGCCGTGGTGACGAACTAGAAACGCATCAATAATTTGAAGAAATGTCCCCTCGAAAGATAGACTACGATGATTATTTGGCATCGATAAGACTTTAAGGGATTTGATTTTCCTGCATTATATTTTGGTTATAGGTGAAACCAGAATTGTAACAAGCCGGCGAGCTTGCAGTATCTGGTCCTGAGGCTTGGCAGTTCTTGATTGACCAACTAGAGCGCGGGTAGCCAGATATGACGACATGATTGATCAATCATGTCTTCATATCTTTCGCCGCCGTTCAAATATATGATCTTTCATATATTCACTTGTACATTTCTGTAGAGCTAACATTGAGCTTATAGTTTTGTTTAATTAAGCTCAGTGCATAACACGATAAATGAATTTGTTTCCCATCAAGCCTTCAAGCAGTAGTTTTTATTTAAAACAATCGCAAGTCGTTAGGCGAGTGATTTACAAGCTATTTTCGTGTTCTCTCGACATCCCGCGTGGGTTTATAGCACCGGTATACTCAAAGAAAGAGCGGTCTGATGCGTGAATATAGCATCGACTTGAAAGAGTTAAAAACATGCACAGAAACCGACACTTAGCCTCACGCCCCCTCAAAAAATGTCAACCGCTGTAATTTTCCATCACATAGACTTAAAAAACCAACCTATCGATTTTTTCTGATGCAATATGATGTTCTTAATATTGAAAAGCTATTCCGTAGGTAGTCACTGACATGTTTTAGTTTGAATATGTGCTGAATATACTCAACAGTCAAGCATGATTGTTTTATTTTGCATTGTAAAACGTAAAGGATTTCACCGTCAAGACGTGATGTTCAGATTTTCTTTCGGGATTGGGGTTTTACTGCTCGTCTCATTATCTTCATACAACTACAGATGTTCTTATATCATTTTCATGGGACTGGCCATGTCAGCTATATAGCGTCTTTTAACCGAATTAATTAAGTGCCAGATGTGTCTATTTGTGCTCTTTTTCTTTGCATAGACTCGAATGTATTGTTTAGATGGCTAGAAGTAAACGGAAGCTCTGTCCCCGCAATCGATTAAAGCAACGATCCATTGTGAGAGCGAGAAACTTTCAACAAAAAACAAATAAATAGCAAAGATTCATCACGGATTAAAAAAGAAAAAAAAAACGATGAATCACTCTCAACAGGTTAACCTGAACAAAATGTCTGTTCCTCATCTAATAGGCCATTTCCGAAATACCTTTAGCCTCTTTCTCAAAGCGAGTCTTAGTGCCCATCCTTTCGTATGAAAAGGAGATTTCATTCGCACGCAAATCAAACTCATTTTCATATGAATGGTTGTGCACCAGGCCTGGCTTTGACAGAGAGGCTGAAAGCAACTCGGAAATGGGCTATTGTCTTAAGGGAATAACCAGCCGATAACTGAGAGAAAGTAGGGCTTACCATCTGTTGAGGTGAAATTTATAAGTGAAACTGGAAGTGTCTCTTCTATTTTGCCTTCCATGTTGATGGCATCTTGAAGTCGAGTGATTCCATGATAATAACGGTGAAGAAGACTGACGGAGAAATCGGCAATGACGCTTCCCTGCCTTGAAGAGATAAGAAAATTGAGATGAAAAGGAGGAACTTGATGAAACGTGGTAAATGTGCCATTTTGGAGAGCAGGGATGGCGCAGTGGTGAGAGCGCTCTCCGTCAATGTGGCCCGGGTTCGATTCCGGCCCGGTGCCATGAGTTTGTTGATGGTTCTCGCCTTGCTCCACGGGTTTTTCTCCGAGTTATCCGGTTTTCCTCCTTTCGCAAAAATCAACAACTCTAAATTCAAATTTGATCAGGATTAGGGGCCCGAATGGAAACCAGCTAAGTTTGACGTGCCTCCGAAGAAACAATTTTTCACGAGAACACATTTTAACAAAAAATGCCAAACCTCACTGACTTCGCCCTAATCATTAAAACGAAAAAAATTACTTTACTCCTTACCTAAAGGAAAAATTCCCGACAGCGGACACCGCATTCTCACCCATGATATCTCCAACCTAGCAAAGAAAGAAACTGTTTGCTGTCCTTTTATGATTGGCTAATTAATCCCAGAATAACCTTATCCCGGCATAGTCAATCGAACTCAATTGAACTCACTCAAAAATAAATAAGCAATGGAACTCGATCAAACGTTTCATTTCCGAGAACTCTAGACTTTTGTAAAACCAGTGTTAAAAATCAATAACACGTTTTTCGTGGCTCGGGTTAAGTCGGTGGAAGATGTGCTTTTCGTATTTGTGAGACCAAATAACACGATCTTTGTTGAAGTGAGTTTATTCACCGAACTGGCACAATCGCACGTAATCCATTGGATTGTGTTCGACTGAGTTCGGTGGCCGAATTTAATCGAACATAATGTTATGGATTGAGTTCGACTGGGGTCGATTTATTCGATTTATTCGATTTATTCGATTGGTTCGGAAATCAAAGTCACACAAAGTTCGGTGTTCGATTTCGTTCGACTGCCCACCAGAATCTAATTCAATCCACGGGTTGAGTTCGATTGAGTTTGATTTCCGAACTATGTCGGGTGTTATAACAGATTTATATAGGTTTCTGACTGTTTTAAACATGGTGCAATAACAGCGCGAATCTGATGTAAAATAATTGGCTAAAAAGTACGCACAGTGGATATAAAACTTTCTCGGTGTTCGGCAAGAGACTTTCGCATCAAACGTGGGCCTTGTAGGTGTTAAAAGATTGTCAGCATTCCCTGTGTTAATTTGAAAAGGCGAGACATAACGTGAAACATTTTCAAGGACATACATGTAGCCTAACATAATCCTCTTGCTCACCGCAGACTGAATTTTCAGGATCAGGAGGTCCCTCTTTCCATTGCTCTTTCCAGTTGCCAGACTCTTATCCCACTTCTCTGACGTAAGATTTACTGTTACTTTGAACACAATATCTGTAGAATCAAGAATTTGATTTTCATTAGTTCTGGAATGGCCTTGTTTGACTTTATGATCGAATACGTTTTCTTTTCTAAAACGCCCGATACATTAAAGAAAGTAAAGATCAACTAATTCAAAAATGCAAAAAGGATACTAACACAAAGCTACGGACGGTTTCTGAAAGTACTAGCTCAGTTCTCTTCTAATCGTATACCACGCACTGACATTACTCATCTACAGACTTTATTTGCGATGTTCTGTGATTTACAAATTAGTTCTACAAGGTTATGTACTAGCAAAGACATGACACGTGATGTTGAAGTCCGAAAATAAAGAGGAAAATTTCTCTGTTACGGTTTACTTTGTCAGTGTAGAAAATGGCTAAAATAAAATAGATATGTATGGTACATATTCAGAGCTATTGGACTAATTCTCTAAACCTTTTGTTCAGCAAAGTTGTTGTTTGATAAACTTAAACAACCTGATATTACTAAAGAATCATACAACTAACCTGGGCATTTTTGAGTATTGCATGCGATGGACTCCGTACTTGGACCCAGACTGATGCAATCCCGTCCACCGTGGGCAGGAGGGGGATTGGTGCAATTTCGTCGTCTAATCAGCATGCCTCCCCCACAGGTACGCGTGCAAGACTCGAAACCAGTCCACTCGCTGTATCCACCATGAATGGGGCACGGGAAGGTGTTACACGGTTGCTGGTCAGTTTCGGGACCAAGACTCGAGCAATTTCGGCCACCATGTTTCGGAGCAGGCTCGTTACATTGTCGAGATCTTTTTTGTGTACCCCCATTACACGATTGTGTACATTCAGTGTAGTTAGACCACTCACCGTAACCTCCATCAATAGGACATGGCCTCAAGTGGCACTGTTGCAAATCGATATCCGAGCCGAACTTGGAGCAGTTTTGACCCCCAAACTGAGGCACAGGATTAGAACACTGTCTCGTTCTCCGAGCAGTGCCATTACCACAACTCTTGGAACATTGGCTAAACTCAGACCATGATGAATAACCACCATCTATTGGACAAGGACGCTCATTGCACGTTTTTACCTCCATCGCTGGTCCTATTTTAGAGCAATTCTTACCCCCCAACTGAGGCACAGGATTCGAGCAGTTTCTAGTTCTGAACATAGTACCAATGCCACATGATAACGTACATTCTGTAAAATTTCCCCACGATGAATACCCACCGTCAACAGGACAAGGAAAAACGTTACACGACCGGATGTCTATTGAAGGTCCAAATGAAGAGCAGTTGTTTCCATTGTACTGTGGTTCAGGTTCAGTACAATTCCTGTATCGCGTCATTGTACCATTTCCACAGCTTTCGCTACAAGCACTAAAGTTTGACCAAGACGAGTAGTTTCCATGAATTGGACATGAAAACACATTACAATTACGCACTTCTATTAAGGGCCCTATTAAAGAACAGTTTTTGCCTCCATGTTCTGGAGTAGGATTTGAACAATTTCTTGACCTTGTTTTTGTCCCATTTCCACAACTCTTGCTACAGACAGTGAATATTGACCAAGAAGAAAAATTGCCATGGACTGGACAAGGAAATAAGTTACAATCTCTAACTTCTTTTGCAGGCCCAAAAAGTGAGCAATTTTTTCCGCCATGTCTTGGCGTAGGACTTGAACAATTTCTACTTCTTTCCATGGTGCCATTGCCACAGCTCTTGCTACAAACACTGAAATTGGACCACGATGAGTAGTTCCCATCAATTGGACAAGGGAAAGTGTTGCAATTTCTAATTTCGATTGGTGGTCCTAGGAACGAACAATTCTTCCCGTTAAAATGCGGAGCAGGATCGGAGCAATTTCGCGTCCTTGTCATTGTGCCGTTAGCACACGTTCTAGTACAAGTACTAAACTTTGACCAGGGAGAATAATTCCCGTCTACAGGACACGGGTCCCAGTTACAAACTTTAATCTCAATCGCTATTCCTGTGCAATCTTTTCCACCATGCATGGGAACTGGATTAGTGCAATATCTTGTTCTGTTTTTAATACCAACTCCGCATGATCTAGAGCATTCACTAAATTTCGACCACTCGGTGAATCCACCGTGCACAGGGCACCACCGACGCAAAACACAATTCTTTACATCTTCAGCGGCCCCAAGATTTGTACAATTGCTACCTCCGTATTTAGGTTTTGGATTAGAACAAAAACGCAGTCTTTTCTTTATTCCTATTCCACACGTTCTTGAGCAATGGCTAAATCGCGTCCACTGCGCGTAACCGCCATTTATCGGACAATGGTGAGTATTACATTTACGCGTCTCTGTATGTGGTCCCAAACTCGAGCAGTCTCTTCCACCGAGCTTCGGTTCAGGATTAGAACAATTTCTAGCTCTCTGCTGTGTGCCATTTCCGCACGATTTGGTACATTTGCTAAATATAGTCCATTCACTAAAGCCACCGTGTATGGGGCAAAGATTCGTGTTACAAATCTCAATTTCTATACTTGATCCCAAATGTGAACAATTTCTTCCACCATGCCTGGGTTGAGGATTGGAACAACTTCGATTTCTTTGCCTCGTTCCACTTCCACAAGAGACCGTACATTGAGAAAATTCCGTCCACTTGCTATAGCCTCCGTTTATGGGACATGGTTGTGTATTGCAATCTTTTACTTCGAGTCCTAATCCCAAATTTGAACAATCTCTACCTCCGTGTTTAGGTTTGGGATTGGAACAATTTCGGGTCCTTGTTTTGATTCCATTGCCGCAGGTCTTGCTACAGTTGCTAAAAATTGACCATTCTGAATAATTTCCATGTGTGGGACACTCCGTTAGAAAACACGATTTCGTTTCTTCCCCAGCTCCAAGAGTGGAACAACTCCGACCGCGATTTTTTGGTGAGGGACTGGTACAGTTTCTGATGCGCTTCATCGTGCCACTACCGCAAGATACTGAACAAGGGGTGAATTTAGACCATTCGCTATAGTTGCCATTCACTGCAAGACAGAATAGATTTTAGACATAAAAATACGAACATGTGAGGTGCTAAAGATAGAGCAGCGGACCTGGGTTATGCATAAACTTCCCTTTCGTCTATCTTCTCGATTTGCAAATTTTACTCGTATGCCACGCTGTGGAACAGTATATTATCATAATACAGTATAAACCCAATGAAGGGAACGAGTTAAATTTCCGGTAAAGGAAAACTACTCATAAGGGTTGTCATCGGCATAAGAGGCCCGCCAAATTGTCGAGCAGACCCAATATATAAATCCGTCTGGATTCGCAAAAACATAGCCACAGAATTTGACTTGTTAGTGATAATCTTGATACAATTCTGTCCTAGAGCTAGCCTTCCACAAGGCTTATAGTGGTTCAAATAAAGGAAATAACTCTCCTGTATGACGTTTAAGACCAGGAAGACTAAATTTACCCTCTTTTCATTGAAAGACGAATTGCACAATTGCCTAGTCCATTGCACGTCTAAGCCCTAAATTGATGTGGCTTAAGCTCTCTGCTGTCTGAAGCAAGCACAACATTATCGCCGCAGTGTAAACTGCCTACTATTGCGGGGCTAAATGTCGACCCGTCTACACATCTCAAGACCCTTTAATGTACGATAATGGACGACGCTTGCTAACAAATCGTTAGACTTGCACCTTCATTGGACTTAATGATGTCCTCGGGCAGACTTCCTTTAGACAGCAGTTATAGAACGCTCATTCGGTCGGCTCCTTGTCAGAGTCACCGCGCGAACTGAAATTCAGACGAGTGTAGCCTGGACTAAAC
Source organism: Orbicella faveolata (assembly GCF_042242905.1). Classification (NCBI taxonomy): domain Eukaryota; kingdom Metazoa; phylum Cnidaria; class Anthozoa; order Scleractinia; family Merulinidae; genus Orbicella; species Orbicella faveolata. Next base: position 3,391,841 of record NW_028301555.1, read on the forward strand.
TTAACACCAAATGAAAAGGGGAGGAGGAGGGGGGGGGGGGGGGTGATAATTAAATAAATAAAAACATAGATAAATAAATGAAACATGCAGCAAGAAGGTCTGTAAATTTCATACTAGGTAAGATTTGCAAGCTGCTGTCATAGCGAAAGCAGAAATAAATAAATAAATAATAAATTAATAAATAAATAAATAAAAAAACACTTGATTTAGTCTTTAATACTGATTTCATAAATCCAGACATATATTTCAACTGGATGACCCAGAAAGGCCGAAAAAATGAGCGTGTATAATTTATGTCTTTCTAAAGCATCTGGAGTTAAACTAAGGCATTCCCTGATCATTTCGGATAATTCTGTGCCTATATATGTCTGAATTTATGAAAACCGTGTTGAAGACTGCACCAAAATAGCGGGCATGGTTTGGAAAATTGGGGAGAAATATAAAAAGATATATAACTAAGCAGAGAAGAAGATTCAGAGAATAAGTTTTTCGCTTACAATTTGGTGGATCTCCCTCCCTGTGGCGAGGGTGAAATTAATGTTAAAACGAGTCTCAATATTTATCCTTTTAGGACTAGGCACTAACAGAAGTCACATAAACCTATTTCCAAATATCTAGAAGCAACATAACCAAAATTGTGCAAGTATGTCGCTCGTAATGACCGTGCTAATTTTCCCCAAACTGGCTACTTGCTACTTCTTTCAACGTTCTTTCACATTGTTAAAATACTGTTTTGATTTTTAATTTCATTATAAGGTAAACATTTGGTAACATAACGTGAAGTATTGTGGTATAGAGTGTCCTCCTTGAAACGTTTATTTCATAGCGGTGGCTTAAAAGATTTAAACGGATTACCGCAGCGCTCAATGTTGCTAAATCTTGGCTGGATAAGGGGCTTTTATGGGATTACACATTTAAAGTTTAACGAGACTTATTTAATGAATTAGTGAATCAGTAGAATACTGCTGGTCCTCGGCTTCAGTTTCTAGCATTATTGAACTGATTCGAATTGAGCGACTTGTTTCTCAAATAACGAAGGAATTAAAATTCATGAAAAGAAAAACTCAGCAGTGGTCCATTCAGAATTTCATGGTGAACGAAAAATCGTTTTGGCTATGCATTCACCTGCTTTTTAACATAACCCATTCTCACATATTGAATGCCCAAAGTCAACTTTCGTCAACCTCACGTTGGTTGCTTACTATTATTAACACCTTTTTTTTGTGGAAATTGAAAACCAACAGCCTTAAGTTTTTGTCAACAACAAAGTTTATTTGGATTTAATTTTCATTGAGCTGATGAACGCAACAAAGGGACTCACCAACCTGACCGAATTTGGAACGCCTTGCACAGCGTGTCGTCTGACACTGTTCGATTCCAAATGGCGAACTCGTCAATCATCAATCTCATGTTTTTCCTCTTGGCATGGCTTGCTCCTAAAATCAGTCGTGATGCTTTATCGTCGTCTAGAGGAGTAGCTTTTTCGCTTTCGTTGATAACCTTGACTATGGTGCAATTTAAGTAAATGCTCAAAATGCCGGTGTTGTTGTCCCATTTAAGTGCGACGTGATTCCAATGGTCGTTGTACCAGTCTTGCATCCAGTCATATTTCCGATGTAGAGTGTTGACACTGAAACCGACATTCTTTTTCAGACCCCTTCGTGTCCAAAACGTAAAGCCCCGAGAGAAACGATGCTGTCCCAGCTGTAAAATAATTTTGTTGCCTTGGAAGTTTGGAATCTTCATCCAGAACGCGATGGTAAAACCAGAACGGCATGTTGCAGGCCTGTTCAGACAAGAACTCGGTAAAACGCCAAAATCTACGTAAGTTTCATTTCCCTTTAATTCGAGAGCAGATCCAACAAGGCCGGAAACGGTATTGAAGTCTCCTTTAATTCGACCATCGTTAGATCCAGCATAGTCTTTGGCAGTTCCGTTAGAGATGTCTTCGAAAGGCCAGTAGTGGACGGAATTTGTGTACCATTCGCTAGCTTTGAGAGAAAAGAGCGAAAGCAACAGTTTAAGTGATGATAAGATTTTCATGTCGGAATGGACCGGCAACACTATCAGCAAGACGCTCTTAAATAAGCTTTTCAAAATTCAAAGTTAAATTATTTAAAGTCACAACCTTATTGTCATGCAAACGAAACTGATTGCTGTCACAGAAGGTCGTCAGCAGGTTTAGATGGAGCGAACTTCTTTTCAGAGCGTTCTAGAAGAAAACTATTTCTCTTTGTTATCGTAACCGAAATTCAATCGCTTCGATTCGTGAGAAACCTACCAGGATAATTTTGTCACTGTTGGCTATCAAAAGCTCTTTGAGATTTGCTGTTTCTGTTATTTAAATTTTTAACAATGTTCTGACTGCAGGTGCAAGAATATACATACAAAGTCAACGCGCTAAATCAACACAATCTTTCGTATTCAAAAAGTGGACTGAGTTAAATTTCATATTTACTTTAATATAACGGAAACCAATTTCTTTAACTATAAATTAAAGTCACTTAGTGAGAAGAAGATATTTGCAATGACCAACATAGCAATATGAACAAATTACGGTGCGTGCAACGACCCCCTAAGATTAAAGCCTATGGTTTGAGGTTAGTTTACACGGAAGTTTAAAGTTTTCCTGTTTGTCTTGGCGCAAAAGCAAGACTTAACCATGTGTACTTAAAATTCCCCATTATATTATAGGATTTGTTTTATACTGTGGCTTGTAATTGGATTCAAGAAAAGGCACACTTTTTGTGGTTTTTAAAAGAAAACAACTGGGAAAATAATCACTTCGTTTCAAATTCGCAACAATTGTAGTGACTCGACAAATGGTCGAGCAAACTTGAAACATACTAGGCAGAAACCATACATCTACTAACATAAGCGATTAAAGGCCAAGGTAACGAATTTATTAACTTCTATCAGCGTGACTAGATAAATATGACTTACAGTCGAAATCTTTTGTGAATTAATTATTCAATGATAATTTTTCAGCCCAAGGTAATTACAGCACTCTACAAAGTGCACAATACTAGGTAAATTCTCCACGAGCAATTGAACATGAACATTCACTATGTATTAAATCAAACTTAATTTTTTTTTTTTTCTCTCGTTGTGTCAAACAACAGCAAAAAAGAGCAACTTTGCTCTCGGCTTTTATTTCACTTAAAAACGAAGCCGAACGAATTGCTAATTCAGAAAGATGCTGTTTTTGTTTTGAAAATGCAATTTAGCCCTGCATTTCATAAAGACCGAACAAATCAGCAGAAAGAGAAAATCGTTAGGGGGCAATGTTGTTAAAAAGATACCAATAAAAGAAAACTATGCAAACGGATTTTCATTATAAATTAAAAAACGTAAGAAACGTTGGCTTTTTTACTTTTATTACTCATTTTTGAAGGATCGTAGTTTCTTTTTTATATCGTAGTCTTCTTAATATCACAGGAACAGCTATATTTAACTCCTTTAACATGCGATTTTAATTAAAAATACTCCGGAAATTCGAAATTCAATAATTCAAGTATGAACGAAATATTGCTGCACTAAAATAAATGAAAATATGCCTTGAAGTGCTTGCTTTTTTCCACAAAAGAGATCAAAATATCTAAACAGTCAGGGGCAGAGCAGGAAATGGAAGCATTGGAAGCAGTGTTGGTCAGAAAACAAAATAACTAAAAATAACACTCTAATTTAAGGAATCATATGATTTACCTTGGTCTATTAAAATAGCCGGGAAACTTGGACAAGCTTGGGTTTTGAGGAAATAAAATATTACGTCGATGGTGATTTAATCAGAAAGAGAGGTTTTTAGTAATTTAACACATACGAGTATGAATGAAATATCACTTTATTAGTGAAAGTGAAACCGTCGCAGAAACCTTTGTAATTTCCGCAAAAGATAACGCTCTTGTGAAAAATAATAGAAGAACCAAGTAAATAATTCAGGTCTTTAAGCAAAACAACTCAGTGGTGCAGTCTGAGTTTAGGAAAGAAAACATACGGCTTTATTGATCTAAGACAAGGAAGAATCATGTAATGTCATATTTTAACCAGCAGTAAAAATAACGGAATCATGTTTCGCTGAAGCAAACTAACGCATTTAAATAAAGCATTGTACCTCACAGCATGCATATTGACAGTGGGGAAGCCATGATATAGTTTTCTCTCTTTTTGTTTTGCCTTAAAATGATAAAAGAATATAATTCTATCCATATATGTTCCACTATGAAGTTATGGATAAGAGGTCGAGTAAAACATTACTACAAATATGCATAAGTCTCAAATCAAAATAGTTCATAGCCGTGAATTAAGCAAAAAGTGTGTGTGCGTCCTAATATGTCTTTTCTGCATAAGTTCCGTATTTTAACAATTTCCTAGGAGGTTTTGAAGGCGTGTAATCGCGGGAAATCCTTTTTCTGAAAGAATACAAGTGGACCCGAATGGGTTGTGTTTAAGTACGCTTTGATATTGGGTTTTAGATTCACAGCTCTTTTCTTATCTTGCTTCTATTCGATTTTAGCATTTACTTTTTTCCCTACATCTTATTGCAATGAAGCTACGTGAAAAACAACAACAAAAGCAATTCCGAACACTTTGCATTTTAAGGAAAAGGTTGAAGGGTGATACTGCTTTGGTGTATATGTACTAATCCCATGTAAGAGATACTTTATTGGCGGAGATAGGACGATTCACTGTACTGCGTTCCATCGTCATGCAATTGGCAGTGTGAGATTTAAAAACTGGGGTACTCGTTTGCCATTTTGTGGCCAAAAACTGTAAGACCTGAAGTGACGAAAATTTCTCCGCTATCTGATCAAAAGAAAGCCTACTTTCAACCACTCCAGTTCCCCTCCCGCTACGTGTACACTACCGCTGAATCCGCCCATGCATAAGAATTAAATAATGATAAAATCATGTTAGCCTTGAAGATTGTCCTTCTGTAAGATAATGACCGTCTTGATTAAAGGTTCCGACTACGGTCCTATCGTAATTTTTAAAAAAGCTGTAAAGGTGCGGTAAGATCTGCCTCCTAATTAATCAGTGTCAGTGGGAAATATTACTTTTTCTTATCAATAGGCCAGGTTCTATATCTTAATATTCTGACATGGCTCCAAGGCTTTCAGGACAAAATTGCAATTTTGTTAAGTTTTTTTTGTCCATCAATTCCCAAAAGAGACTTGAATACAAAGAAAACACCATCAAATATAGAAGTCCTGAAAGCCTCCGAGGCATGTTAGAATATTGATATATCGAGCTTGGCCCTTTGTCGTGTGTTACTTGAAATGCTAATTTGGAACTTATCGATACAAATGAAGATCTCCTATTTGTGGTTTTCATTTTATTTCCCTCATCTGCCCTTTGACAATACAATTACACTGCAAGGCGAACTTTTGTGTCCAGCCTTCTTTAGGTAAAGAGGACCGTAAGTGCTTTCTCGACAACAAAAAACTAACTGCAGTAACTCCCTAATGTACAAATTGGAATATCAGAATCTTTATGTTCCAGTAGGTTAATCTTCGGTTAAAATCACTGCCTACGGACACATCGAAAGCTAATATTTTAAACTTGATTAAGTTTGAGTTGCTGCAATAATAGTTTGGTTTATTTGTTTGATCCTGTTAAATAATATCGCACCTGGGCTTTGGCTATTTCCTTGAAAAGCAATAACGTCTTTTTATTCCATCTCTTTCTGATCTTTTAGTTTGGCAATCGCGAACAAAATTCTATTTTCAATTTTTTTAGAGTGAATTGGAGTCAAAATGCTCTCTTGCTTGCAATCGTTTCAAATCACAGCGCAGTTAAGTGATCGGGTACTATCTACCCTTGCCAAGCCTGGCATCGTTTGAAATTAGCTAAATTTTACCAATCGAATATGGAAAATTTGTTCCTGGGGCTTTCATTAGACGTATTCGTAATCAACTGTGAATTCCTGCTAATATGTCTCGTTTCCTTGAATACGGGCTCAATTTCAAGGCCATTCATTACCAACTTGTTTTTGTAAATAAGCGGCTTGCTGTTGTAAAACCCTGCAGCAAATACATACAGTTTTAACATAATGTGTATTTGAAGTGCCATACGAAGATTCTTGGGTGGTGCAAACGATCTATAGCTTTCACTTGAACCAGACGTTCGAAAGCTCTTTTGCTTAATTTTTGGATTGTTTATTAATTTATTTCTTTTATTATTACTTTGCGTAATGTTCGTCAATTCTACAATTTCCTCTTTCACGTACTTGACGTTGCTTGAACTGGAAATCTCACTACTTGGATTATTACGATATTTGCCGTTTGCAAGCACCTCCCTTTAACGAAACTTCAAGAAACATTACTGTTGCTAAGTTTTTGTATTGTCGACTTGATCTATTGTTTTGAAGAAAGGTGAATTTTTCCTGAAGGTTCAAACATAAATTGCATTAAGCTTGTTTTATTTTCAGTCTGTGTGAAGTTTCGAGCTCGGAATTTCTTTCCAACGAATGTCTTTTTTTTTTCGTTTGACAATGTTTTTACGTAAAGGAAGGAAATGAGAGAGCAAAAATTTCAAAACCTAAGCGACTAATCGTTTTAAATGATTTTTAAAATGGCCATGCTCTTTCAGATAATAACTTGAAAACCATAAATAGAGAAGGAGCGTCATTCTTTCTGTTAAATGCTTCTAAAGGATAACATCTTATATGTTAAGCCTGCCCCAGAACAACGATATTAAACTTACCTTTCAAGTACAGTAGCTTGCGGCCATTGCTCGCGACCTATAGGAGAGAAACCAAATTCGGGTTTTCGACTGAGAAACACTGCAAACTGAGACTAAGTAAATGATATTCCTGGGTATACATAACAATTGTAACTTGTTAATATCATTACCTTCTCTCTAGCATGTCTCTGTTGGATACACAATATGCAAACTTGAAGAACCAAGATCAACAATGTACACATTAGGTTCCAAGGCTAACGTTAACCTTCGTCGAGAAAATGTAAGCTTGTCGCCTCGCAAGCCCTCTCACAGGGGCGAAAACGCACTGAACGGTGCTCTGGGTTCTTACTCAGCCTACTGTTTCTTACATGGAGGCCGAATCCCGAATGAGTCAGTTCTATGGATGCCCTATACTGTGCTTTATCTTGTTATCTTATCTGCACCAAAATACTTCAAAGAAATGCGGGAAAATGGAAGCGAATGAACAATTTAAAACTGTAAGCGTCACTCCTTCATAAATCCAGCGGTCCGACAAGTGATATTTCATCTATGAACATACACCTGTTTGGGGTAAACATTAATGTGTTATCATGCCTTTAGGCCATGACATAAAAATATGTACTCATCGGAGTCCCAAGAGAAACATTGACAAAAATTAGCATTTAAAAGGCGAAGAACAACCTCAGACAATGTAACTATGTTATGTTATGTAAATTGCTCTTGGCTCTCTATTGTTCTGCTGTTTTCTTTTTTTAACACAATCATTCTAGATCTTCTAGAACAGCCATTAAAATTTAGTTTTCTGTTTTGGATATTTAGGGTCCCGTTTTCATTTCGCGGTCGTGCACATTTCAGGTACTCGCGACGTCGTATGTTTTTGTTGCTTAATTTCGCAGAAATCAAAGATAACGCGTGTTGTTAACAAAACAAAATATTGCCTTGGTTCGTTATCATTCTTTGTATTCATGTTGCACCATAAGTTTAAGCTATCTCTGCCTTTCTTTCTTTTTCTCTTTCTATGAACCTTCCCTTCGGGAAAGCCACGTATGTTGTATGTTTATATTTTCTAGCTATTCAAGTGTCTTACTGTGGCCACAAATCACCTCTAAACACGGCGTGCGCTCGGTTTAATTAACAGCTAATGGTGCATTACCATATTACTGTCATGCCTAACTCTTTTCACGACTACATTCATAGGCAAACACAGAAAGATGCCAGGACATTTAAAAATACTGTTTTGCACGTGAGATCATATCCTCTCACTAGTTCGTTCTTCCGAGATTTCAGTGCAAATTTCATTTATTTTACTTCCTTTGCCCTGACAAAAAAGAGTGGAGCAGAATTGCATAAAACCGATCAATTGAAGCATTCACCGAAGTTCATGAAATGCATGGTAATTATTATAAATCCTCTCACTTGCATGATTTACGGAAAATCTACATACGCCTTCTCATCTACTAGAACATTTTCCCAGAACTTACGTTGTAAAAACGCCGCCACATCTAATTTCAATTAGCCGTGATAGACAATGTAATTCAAACTGAACGTCCTCAAAAGTCGAAAAATCACCAATTTTACATCCAAAAGGATTAACATACACGCCAGAACGAAGACTGCTTTTGTCGCCGTCTTGTTAATAATGTATATAATTGTGGTTTCGTTCTTGAGTCAATTTTGAATAATCTGGTTTGGTTTTAATTATCGATCGTTCAGTGGCCTAGACGCCCGTTATCTCTCTTTTTTTTTTTCTCTTTTGCGGTCCAATACTTGACAATTATCCCCTTTACTCGTGAGCTGTCATGATTGTATACAAAATAATTCATTTGATTACCGCCAGGCTATAACGGCCTGTGATTTAGCTGCCATGGATCGAGGAATATTTTCTCTATGTTATACTAGCTTAGAGCATACTGACAACACTGAATTTTACAGCAATTTACAGATTAGCGTGTTTATAGAGCTTCTATCTTGCCGAAAATTGGCCAAAATAATGTTTATACAATATATAATAACAAAACAACTGCGAAAGAGCAAATGTAAGATTAAAAACTTCCTTCTGGTCATTACTAAAAACGAGTGATTCCAGGATGTTGCAGCTTAACTGAAGAGTGCACGAGTTTTGCAGAAGTGTACAAAAAGCGCGGGAACTTTCCTGTCGCCGCGCCGCGCGGGCACTCTTATTTTCTGATCCAGGTAAACCTCTTCCGGTCGTCGAAGATGCCGAAGCGAAGGTATCGTTTAAATTTGTTTTCGATTATAAATGAAACTTTTGGTAGTAGTAAACAATTTGTGTTTTCCACCTTCTTAAGAAATCCATACTTTCGCCGACCGACCAAATTCGGTAAGCCAAAGGGCGTCGTTTTCGACGAAAATGAAGTTGAAAGGTACAAACTTGATCTGCATTTAAATTTTTGGTTTCGTAAGGTTACTGATTGAAACCAAACTTTATTGGTTAAATTTGATTATTTGGTCGTAAAATTTATCTTAGAACCCCAGAGGAAGAGGAGCGTGAACTTCAGGAAGAGTTGCGGAGGAGGGAGGAGCTGAAGGCGAGACTGGAGAGAGAGAGAGAGAGAAAAAAAACTGTCAAAAAAAAAGAAAATCAATTTGTAAAAAAGAAAAATTTGTTTTTCTGTGCCTTTTTAGACCTTGCATTAGACCAGAATGTGTACCTTAATTACCTTTTGTTTAAGTTCATTAATATTTTTTTACATGTGACATATCTTCTAAAACCAGCTTGATGTGTGTTTTCTTGGTTCCAGTCAGCAATGACAACGATGGATGCTTCATGCATGGCTCAGTTTAAAGTTACTTAATATCCACTAAGAATTGTGTATTTTAAAAAACAAAGGCAAATTAAATTTGATCCAAAGGTAGATTGAACAAGAACAGATATGCATGTACTTTGTACTTAGTCACTGACCATTTTGTTATTGGCTTCTGATAAAGTCGTGAACTTTGTTATTTGTGAGGAATGGTTACCTTCTGTTCTTTCCAAGTAAGTTGGCAACTGAGAAAATTGGCAGCTAAAACAGTTCTGCATCAGACAGTTAGCCAGGATAGTAAATTTTGCCTGCTTTTCTTATGGTTTTCTACGGAAATAGTTCAGGGGCTAAACAGGTTGTACACTATATGATAGTTGCTATTTTCTGGCTAAGGGTCTGTCTGTTTGGTGAAAAACTGTGACTGAGTCAGAGGTTACAGTGTTTCACTTCACAGACCACTCTAAGCTGGTAAAAAACAATTTTCGTTTTTCCTCTTTCTCGATATTGTTGTCCTGTTCAAAAAAAACACATCGGCTGCACGTTACCTTGACTGTGGTCAGAGATAGGAAAATCTGGACTTTGTAAAGAACCAATATCTGATTGCAGTATCTTTTACCCTGCCCTCTTGAAAAAAAAAAACTTTATTTTACCCATTATGAAAAAATGAAGAATTATTTAAAATATGCAACTGCATTACATGTACCATTAAATTAAACCACAATTTTAGTATAATGTACTTTTAATCAGTTGTACATTGAGTGATGTTCTTACTTTTGTTCACATGGATCAATTAGCAATGAACTTGCTAACAAGTTAACAATACAGTGTACATTAACAAAATTCACTGTTATGGAAATCAACCACATTGGTATGTAGAAAATTAATGTTCTCTACCAGATCTTTAGGCATACAGCCAACATCTTTGTAATAATTGGTTTCACTGAAACCAAATTAAGCCTCCCACTGTAGGTACTAGCTCAATTAATGGTAATCTGTAACTCATGGCCACAAACAAATTGAATTCTATCTGCGTAGCATTGACTTTAATAATTTAAAGCTTCACAGAAGTTCCTCAATTCAAACTGAAAACTTTCCAGACTACAGAAAGGCAAACCTTCCAGCATGAAACTTGCTGCTCATCACACATGCAAGAATCGTGATTTTGAAAAGTTGTTCCTAACATGTATATCTGGTGCAACTGTAAATTGATCGCCACATCGACATGTTTACACATACTCCAGCTAGACAAAAACTGCCCTGAAGCCCTTTTGTTCCCTCCTATATTTTCTCTTTTAGTTCAATTTCAGGTGAAATGTAAATTACCTAATTACAATATTTTTAACCTCAGCAAACCCAACAAACTCTATAGTTGTCTAGTTAAATACATGTATCTAAATTATCTTTTTTTGTCAATTTTGCATTTTTATTAATACACTTTGTTTGGTACCCTGAAATTTATTTTGGATATTTGTAGTATTGGTTTCATTCTCTCTCTCATCAAGAACCAATGACAATGGTTATGCCAGATTTTCAGGGGTCAACAAAATTTGTGATAGGAAATGTGAAAGTGGCATATTATTTAAATAATATTTTGTTGTCAAAGAGTTTTAATTAAGGGCCCATTTTCTTCCTTTGTGGTGGCATGGTGTTCTCATGCTTAGTGTGCTTGCCTCCGCATTGAGCAATCCAGGTTTGAGCTTGGCTAGTGACTATGTGTTTTGTTGGGTTAACTCTCACACAGAGAGATCCTCGCCCATGTGTATAAATAGGTACCAGAGAATTTAATGCTTGGCGGTAGCGCAGTTCAAAAGAGAAACAAACAACCATGTTACATCAAGGATGAAAATGGGCCATTAAGTTTGACACTACAAACAGTTGTGATTGTTCTTATTCTTCATGAAGAACTAGCTTGCCCTGGTTTCTCTTTCTAGGCTTGTTGAAGTTGGTCAACGTAGATTGGCTTTGGAGCCACTGACTTTTGGCCACCAGTGCCAGGCGATCACAGGTGTTCTGTGTTGTTGCGTACATCCTGTCGAGCTTGTTGACCACTGGGTGGATGCTTTCTGAGCAGTGCTCCGCTTCCATTCCAACAGTCCCCATTAAGATGGCTTTCTCAGGAACGTGGAATGTGAGAACGTGGAATTTCCTAAGCAGGTTGGTTTTAGGGAAGTTTATTGGAAACCAGTGGCCAAAGCTAGCACATCTTGCTCCCAGAATAGCAACTTCATGAGGGCACAGAGGAGTACTTGCTGAGTAAAGTTTGAAACATTGGGACAATTTGGTGAGCAGAGTTGATATTTTGCTCATAAGTTTGTGGTCGCTAAAGACCTGCTTTTCCCCATGTTTGAGTTTGATTTCAATTGGCTTGAAGATGTGAACAATTTGTTTGATGTGAATGGGTTGTAGAATTTTTGCAACGTCATTGCCAACCAAAGCGCCCTTGTGATAAATCTGACGCTTCAAGTTCATTTCATCCAAAGTGTTATCAAATTTTGTTTGGAAAGGCCCCTTCATGACGTTGATTTTCTGATTGATGTGTGCCAGTTCATCTTGGGCTGCCTTGAACTGTTGCTGATGTTGTCTACCTTCTTCCTGCTGCTTATCCCTGGTTCTTCTAAGTTCCCTTGCCTTTTCCCTAGCCTTCACTGCCTCCACTGTGTGATTTGTAAACCTGTTAAGTTGAAATAAATATATTTGTAGTCCTTAATTCAGACATTGTTTGACTTTCACATGCAGTGCATAAGAATTTTATTTTAACAATCATTCATAGCAGAGACCCAGATTTTAAGGTCTGTCTTAAAATACTCTGAGTATGATTTCTAAGAAGTTCAAAGATTGGAACAAAAGTTTTAGTACATCCTTTTTTGATGCAATTCTTTTATGAAGCAACCTTATTTTAGACTCTTATTTAAGTGGGGCATATTTGGGCGGATGAGGTAATGGGTTCCTGTACACTCCTGAGCTGAATATTCATTGTGAAGCAGAGATCATGCAAAAATGATGTAAGAAGGGTATTGAATACATGTAGCATGCAATATGAACCTCCCAAGCTACAGGTGTGTGAGGTAGTTTTATTGTTTTAGAACTTTATACAACCTACAGGTATTTTAACAAATCTGGTTTTCTTGTTCTGGGAAATACAAATGTAGCCCTATCGATTGCAACACCAAAGTTTTTTTAGTTTTATTTTCCTTTTTGAAATTCTAGTTAAGCTTTGTACTTCCCTATAAACCTATATAGATTTTTGAAACTGCATATTGTTTTTCAGATATCATTTGGAGTGACCTTAGTACCTTCTGCCTTCCTTTTGATGGAATGCTGCTGTTTCATTTAAGAATGACTGAAGAACATCTTCTGCATTACTAATAGCTTCGTTAATTTCTTCCAACTGCTGATGCTGTTGAAGGCACTCAAGGTTCAAGGTTTCTCTTCTTTGGAATGCTTCTGCCAGTTCTGGGCATGCCTCTCCATCTGCCTCTTTAATGGTCTTGTCTAAAACAAGAGCTTCATTTTCAACAATTTCTAATGCCTGCTTTCCAAGACCAAGAGATAGATGGAGGGGCATGCATGACACAGACTCAATGACAGGTCCAGATGCTTGGAAGATTGGTTTGGACTTACAGTTATGACATCGGTTTGCTTTAGCTTTGACTGAACCACCATTTACAAAATCTTCGTTATCGGATGACATTGATTCAAAGCTGCGAGGAGAAAACTGTTTTATGCGATTGCCATTGGAGGTACTATTCAAAATCCAGGGTGTGTGTGGCTTGCCCTTCTCGAGATCTTTAATTGTGGCATGACAGTAGTTGCAGAAGTACGTGCCATTTGGACCTGTTAGACCTAAAAGCCTTGCAATAAATTCCCAGTCTCCTCCCAAACTCAGCCAGCATTTAGTAATACAGCACTCCATTCTTGTACCATCAGAACTCTGCAAAGTGGATGTTTCACACGTTGAACCAGTTTTTTTTTTGCAATAGAAACAGTGTTCACTACAATGGTCACTCTGGGGATTTTGGATAAGTTGCTGGAGCTCCATTGGCCAATTTTGCATCCCTTTGATTTCAAAAACTTGTTTCTCATTTGCTTTGGTACAGGTACTTGCACATTTTGGTAGATCCACCTTTAAGTTCAGTTCTGATACATTAGCCAAGACTTTTTGTGTCGCCTCAATGATTGGACCAAAAACCTCTTTTATGTACTCGTAATTGTCTTTGTCCCCTTCAAAAATTGCTAAAAGGCGAGCAGTATGAACCGAGTGTTGCTCCCTGCAGTTGAGAAGTTGCAATAACAATTTGGTGGATTTTCCTCCCTTGTCACCGGATAGAAGTGCCCATAAAACATTTTCAGGAATGTTGCTTTTCTTCATAAGGAGACCACTTTCATTCAGTTCAGCCACAGTTTTGGTAATTACATCAGAGATGTTTGTCACTCGAACAAAGGACACTTTCTTCCCAGAAGAACTTTCAAAACTTCCACATTCATATTGAAATTCCATGGACTTCAAGTGGCTGCGAATTTTCCTCTCTGAACCAAATATGTCATATCCTACAGATTAATGAAAGAGCAGACCTATGAGAGGGTTTATATGCTTAGGTGAATTTATAGAATCAACAGCAATTTGTCAGTTTGGTGTCTTGACAGTGTACCGGATCCCTGGTAAGAAGTCTTAACTATTGTTTCTGTGAAAAAGTGCATATCCAGTTCTAGCCCTTCCACTCCAAAATCTGAACTTGTCCTGAAAATTTGGTGTTATGTCAAGACTATATACCCTGGCTGGTTTTCTTTTTTTCAATTCTCTATACCTGCCTACATGGCATTGTAAAATTGTTAAAGAGAATAATTTAATATACTTATTTCTCCTGGGAGTGAAACGATTTAAAGCAAACATAAGTACATGTATATTGGAAGAGCCCATTTTTTTTTCTACTTTCAGGAAACATATTATTTGTACTGTACTTGTGCTTGTCATTATCTTTTTATATGAGTTTCGTACACTACCTGCATTAGGTTTACCTTGACATCGCACCTATATTAAACAATTAGATTATGAGCTCGAGATTTCTATCGCATGATAGTCAATGGGCCAAAGGCCAAGCCAACTATCACACATAGAAATCGAGAGTGAATACATGTAATCTAATTGTTTTAGTATAAATCTACTAGTTGTTCAAAACTTTATCCAAGTCCTCTTCAGAGACACTCCAAAAATGTCAAGAAGCGGCCGTCATTTTGAAACAAGGGTGCACTGCTATGCTACTCACTCTATCACAGAATATATAGTGAGTAGCATAGCCAATCAGAGAACAGCATTCATGATAGAACACTGGTAGATTTATACTAATAGTTTTTAGGTAGTGTACAATGTAGATAAAGTTACTTTGCTTTTCTCACTTCTGTATTGTACATGCCTGTTTAAATGATGTTAGATAGATAAAGTGTGTTGTTTGTATACAACTATGCTTACCAAGTGCTTCTTTGAAGGTTCTTTTAATCATTTTCAACATTTCCATGGGCATGTGAGTCTTAAGTTCTGCAACCTAAAAAATGAAAGCTGCTTTTAATTTATTAGAGACATGGCCTTTGTGTATAACAAGTTTTGCTTTTGAAGTCAGTGACTTTTGTCTAGATTCTGCAGGTGATGTATTTTATAAACTGGTTGACAGAACTTTTGATTGTCTCATGCACTAGTGCCATATTCTATTTTTTTTATTGATATAATAAATTATTGATTATACATAATGTAAATTTAATCATTGAGAGTGTAGATTTTACCTGGTTCAAGGTGAATGACTGTATGATGTTTACTCCACCTTCCTTAAATGAATTGATGAACTGTTGTTGTTTTCGGCGAATAGAAATGGCTGTCTGGTGAATTACATCATTTTCTGCTGTACTTGTACATGTACTTGGTGATGACAAATTTTCTGCAAGTTTTTCGATGACCTGGCTTCTCTTTTTCAATGTACTGGCAGATGCACTTGAGCTACCTATTTGTGGCTGACTAACTCTAAGTAACTTCATTGGTTTCCCTCTCTCTTGATGGGCATACACAAAGCCGTCTTGACTTTGCCCAGTCTTCTTTTTGAGAATGCTCAAAAATACCTTTTGGAGGTAAACAAATTTTGGATTAACAATCATAATGATTTTATGTAATAAAGACATGTAGCTATATTGGGTTTGTGAGAATTGCTCACTTAACGTTTGATAGCTTTTTTTTTTTGGCTGAAAATATTTTTCAACAGATGGCACAATGCCAAGTCCAATGTTTAGATGTTGTGTAGCTTCTGCCTAGATTC
The DNA here is from genome assembly GCF_042242905.1 of Orbicella faveolata. NCBI lineage: Eukaryota > Metazoa > Cnidaria > Anthozoa > Scleractinia > Merulinidae > Orbicella > Orbicella faveolata. The sequence goes on from NW_028301555.1 coordinate 3,407,586, forward strand.
ACTTTATTGATTTGCTCTTCCTTACATTATCAGCATGATTTCTCACTAAGATTGTATCACTCATTTTTAGATAGCTCCTGTTGAATTTTCAACATTTCCTGTACATGTGTATGATGTCAAACGAGTACATTCTGTCCCATGGGGTAATTCTTTGTTTTGTTGGGGAAGACTGAAGTTGTGTGGTGTGCGGACCGCCGAGGAAACAGTAAGAACCAATATTATCCGTGTTTCCATCAATAAGTTCTCATTTCTGTACATAAAAGCTTCAGAAGCTGTTCATGAACCCCAGTTTGGGGATGTGACGTGGATTTCTTTATCAAACATTTGAGATAAGGCCTATTTTGATAACATTTCGACTTCGTTTGTTGATAGACGAAATGTCCGCGCGTGAAACTTCGTCCATATCTTTTAAAACAAGCATTTCTAACAGAAGCTTGACACCCAGATTACCCTCTATAGAGAGTCTAATGAACGGAGTAACACGGCCAGATGCCTTCCTTCTTTTAGTTTCTCACAAATTTGAGATAACGTATATGTAAGAATTGAAATAATTTGACGGTAGCTATCCGCAACAAAGTCGATGACGCATATCCTGTCCACAAATACCTATAAAACCAATTTTTACTCCAGCAACTTATCTGTCTCAACTGTGGACTTGGGTATTACAATATCATTCAGTTCAATTGTACAATATTAAAAGGTTGTGTGATTTATATGCTGTAGCCGCTCTGCGTGCAATAGACTGATGAAATTTAATTTACCTGCTCTTGTAGTTTGGTGACTGGCGTTCTTGGATCTTGATCATTCTGGAGTGATTGAAGCCTTGCTTTTAGGTTGCTTAAGCGATGTTGGGCAACTTGGTTTTCCTCCAAAAGTTTTATTTCCTTTGAAGCGAGCTCTTTAGCACGGTCGGAAATCGCCGCATGATGACTTTCCCACGAGCGTTTAGACTTGAAGAGAACTTTGTAAGAAAGAAAAGAGTTGGAAAGAACTGTTTCGTCGAGATCACTCAGCTGTTCGGGGAAGTCGCGTCTTAACAAGAGTTTCCAGAGGATGTTGAACTGGCAAATTTGATTTGCATAGCTGCAAGTCTGTCGCAGCCTCGAAACGTCTGACACGCTGAGAAACCCAGCGATAAACAAAAACAAGTCTTCGGGCAAAGTCACAAGAAGCGATAACTCATGGGAAGGCGAAGTGCTTCGCAGTAACGCAGTCTTGCGATTTTTCCGAGCTACTGTCGATTTGTTAATACAGGGTTGTCCTCTTGAATTAACTGAAACGAAATATTTGCTGGCGTTTGTTGGGCATTCACGCCACCGAGTTAAATTTCGTCTACACGAAGCACATAGGTCCTCCTGGCTTTCAATTTCTTCGACGTTGAAGCATTTACGTACATCTTCGACGATTTCCTCAGAAATACGGAACCAACGGGAAGTTGTTTTGCTGTTACAAACGGAACATTTCCGTGAAGACATTTCACCACGCAAGTTTCCCAAACAAAACAATTAATGGGCTTTAAAGTTAAAAATAACCCCTTGATTTTATTTGCAACATTCGTCACGCTAACAAATTTCCCGCCAAAAGGCGCGCCTGGCATTTTGTGCGTGCGCATAGTTTTTTACATTTTCATGCTGCCATGCAAAAGAACAGACCGCCGTCTTTAAGCTGCCCGGGCGGAACGCTCGTGAGTGAGGGCGACATAAATATGGCAACGTAAGAGAATTGAGCCGAAATAAGCGATAGATTAAGATTAAATGTGCCAGTTCTAGAATTATTATCACGTTCAACAACATTTTAAATTATTGGGCCCAGGTTTATCGCTCTGCACTCAATTTATTTCTGCATTGATTGTGAAAATAGGCATGCCCTCAACAAAGCTGAGTGAATGAATGAAAATCCGATTATTTTCTGGTATGTGAAATATACTTATAAGATACTTATAAGAAAGTATAAGAAAGTAAGCGTTTAGGAGAGTACAAATCTTACAGTCACAGAGAAAAAGTGGCAAATTCTCCAAATAATTTCCATCGTTCGAGGATTTAGCATTATGTGGTTGAAGTGAGAATAAGAACACATTGAAGTGCGAATAAGAACACATTGAGTCGGCCACAACAACATGTCTTAGGTCCTACACTTAAGTTGTCTCAGTATTGTGTTCCCATTCCATTTTCGCCAAAGTTAGTGACAGAGGTACTCTTCCCAACGGGTAATTTAATTGTCGACTACTACACTTCTACAAATCTGAGCTAGAACTCTTTCCTGAAAATCAATTTCGCGATAGCGTGTTGAAAGATACAAATATGTTAATATAACAGATGACGAACTGATCAACTGCAGGTTTGACTTGGTATTTTATTACTATTAAGTTTCGTACTACGCAACTTGTGTGCAGCACTCATCAGATAAAATCAGATTGCCAAATGCGAATTTACATCATTACACTGATTTGAAATACACATGCGACCGTTGGAATTATGATAGCTACAATAAGTGAACGCTTTTTCAAAACAACGGGAAGTTGGAGATTATAAATAAACTCTGTTACTATTGCGTGACAAGAGAAGCTTTAAAAATTTAATATTTAGCTTTTTTCAGGAGGAATTTGTTTGCGTGTCTACATGGAGTTATCAATTCATTCCGTTTGTTCAGAGAGGCTAATAGACCATTTTACAGTTCTTTGCTCGGTGACCCGGCCTTAAAATGACAGCGAGGCTGCAGGTGACCTTGCTTTTATACACACCTCACTGCTTTTGTCACGTAAATACACCTAGTTTGCATTAGAACAACTTGTTTTACACAACAGAAGCAGTGAGGTCTGTATCAAAACAAGGTCACCTCCAGCCTCGCTGCCATTCAAAGGCCAGGTCACTGAACAGGAAACTGTAAAATGGCCTATTCAAGTTTACTACTATTGAGCATTCTGAAAGCAGTTCTGCAAATCAACTCGTTTATATGTTAATATAGACATTTTACACCCCATTATGTTAACTAGCATTTTCTATAATAAGTCAAATGCACGATATCAAAGAATATTTAGTACATCTTCTGTTTCACTACGCCTCACAATTTTATCTAGTCGGAACAAACGCGACAATTTCTAAGTAAATTAAAATTTTCAAAACATTTATTTATTACAACAGTCATTTGTTAAGTAAGCGAACACAAGGAACTCTTCTAAGTGAACTAAGTTAAATAAACTGGCCGATTTACATAAACGGAACCATCAGATTCAGGCTTTCTTCAAGGGTTCAGAAAATTTCATAAGATTTTGACAGGTCAAAATATGCATGTTTGGATTCATCTACATGTAGTGTTTCCCTTTTCTTCCTGTACCTTAAAATTTATCTCTAAATTTATTTACCTCACTTATTGTCAATGACTAGCTGAACAAATAAAGCATTTATTTTGTAAAAGCAGGAGTGGTGACCAGAATTTTTAATTGTAGAAATGAGAACCATGTTAGGTTTTGGAAAATTATCTTCTGAGAATTCAAATAATTTACCCTTTATTAATATAAAAGACAAAGAAATGACGGAACAACGCCCAATCCAGAGAAAGGTTGTCAGTCAAGATTAATATTGTTCACTATAGCGTAAGATATGTAGATATGGACCTTACTGTTATTCGTTTTTCCCACGATGGAGTCATTTTGAGGTGTTTATTGCGAAATTTCGACCGCTGGTCTTCATTCGGCGAGACAGGACACGCAATAATTGAAAATACGGTAGAATGCAATTTACCAACGCCAGAACTTACGGTGAAATTAGAAAATGGCGCACCAACAATTTGACATCAATAATGAAGTAAATTGTTATAGCGTTGGCACAATTAAATTTGCCAAGCACGCGAACATTATCGCAGTAAGTTTCAGATTCAATTTAGGCTTTCACGTTAAAAACCGTGAAAAAGGAAGAAAATATGTACTCAAAATGATTACGGCTGCGACAAAAATGTCATATTTGAATAGGATCGCATTATTGTTTAAAACATAGTAGATCCGTTATTATTCTTTAGTAGCTGTATTTAGCTAAATGCACATGGAAAAAGTGAGAAAACCTACATATGTAGTGCTTATTAAATGTGACTGGCTCTAAATGTATATAAACCCTGTATAAAAACCTAAGTTTTAAACGCGAGAAACATTGAAAGTTACTTCGTAATCTTACCTTATCTGACGAGGCGAGAAATGGAAAAATAGAGAAACCGCAACATATTATAAATGACATCATAATTTGGATCATCTCAGGAAAGTTTTTCCTTTCTTCGTATGAAATATTTGGTTGCACGCCTGGTCGATACCTGATGGCAATAAGGCAAATAGTTCTTGCCGTCTACATGTATTTCTGCTCCACATTCACAACAAGCGTCTATTTACACCCTGTTAATGCTTCAAGGCAAATGTACTCTGGCTTTGAGCCAAAAAGGAGTCTCTATGTTTAGAACTCAGAAGAGCTTTCAAAAACTCACTGAATCAAACCACAAGCGCGCCGGTACCAAGAAGGCAACTGTAGTATACTAAAACAAAACACATCATTTTCATGTGTTGCGTGTAAACGTTTTAAAGATGGGACCCAATCGCGTGAAAGCATTCCCAAATTTGATTTCTACAACTGTCACTTAAATTACACCATTCTATCTGGTTAATATTACGGCTTTTAGTGTCCGATGTTCTATGTAAACAGAAATTGCTACAAGTGTCGTAAGATTAAAACCCAAGCTGTCAAAAATTCCAGAAAAATTACCGTCCGTCCTATAGAAAAGGAGAAATGCTTCTTGATAATAATAATAATAACAAAGAAATAAATAGAATATTTGAAAATATGCATGTGAAGGTGATTGAATTACTTGCGAACCACGAAAATTACTTCAGAAACCCTCTAGAGCATATATATTGCAAAAACCTCGGACAGTAAGCTATAATTTCTTACTTCAAATTAGCAACTCTAGAACAATCCTTTTCTAGAAAAAGCTAGAGTAGAAATATCAAAACATACATAAAAAGTAGTAGTTTCTTTTTAATTTATCGAAATCCATTTCGTATGCATGCTAAGAACAACTGTTTATTGGGTAGATGCTTAAAAAAAAGCAAGCAATGCAAAATATCTCTTCAACTACAGTTGAAACTCTAGACTATGGAAATCTTAATGCAGTTGATTCATAATGGACAGCCATGTTTACTAAATAAATGTAGTAAAAATAAACTGTGTCAACAAGAGACTCCTAGATAAAAATGGGTTTGATATGCACTCTTAATTCCACAGGAAATTAAAAATATAAGTCGTGCTTTGACGTCTGGAATAGATCGACTGCAAAGCATCACAAACGACAACTAATCAACTGGTGCAAATCGAAGTTATCACATCTCAATAACTATTTTCATAAAATTGATATTATAAGATTTTCACGTACTTTTATATTTTTTCAACCATCTTCAGGGTTTCCATATTAATTTCCTGTCGCATTTCTGTTTACTTGTTTCCATTGCCAATTTCCTTTGGGCTAGAAACAGGGCCAAGTTTTTCATTGACAGGTATTGATTGCTACGAAAAACACCCTTACGATATCCTCATCAGCCAGTGGGTGTTGAGCACTTTAGCTTTCTTAACTGTAATTCCCAAAGGGAAAACTTGCAAAAAACATTTCGTATTAACACGTATTCATGTAAATTCATCTATTAGAACAAAAACAATAGCGTCTTTTCAAGCTGCGAAAGACACAAAATAATGCCAGTCAGAGTCCTGGTAGTTCCGTGGCTAATTTAAAATGGATAATTTGAGAATTTTTTGTTCAAAAATAGATATAATAATAATAATAATAATAATAATAATAATAATAATAATAATAATAAAGAGAGAAACAGAAGCTCTTATCATTGCTGCATAAGATCAAGCAATACGAACAAACTATATTAAAACGATGGTTGACAAGTCACAGAATGACCCGAAATGTAGAATCTGTAAGCAGAGTAACGAGACCATTAGCCATATTGTAAGTTCGTGCTCGAAACTGGCACAAAAAGAATACAAAAGGAGACATGATAACGTGGCTAGAGCAATCCATTGGGACCTGTCAGGAAAATGTGGGTTTGAACGAAAGGAGAGATGGTATGACCATGTTCCAGACAGTGTGCTTGAAAATGAGGATTACAAACTTCTATGGGACTTCAGTGTGCGAACAGACCATGAAATAGGGGCTAGGAGACCGGATTTGGTGATCATTGACAAGAGAGACAAGAGCTGTCAGATTATAGATGTGGCAATTCCAGAGGATAATGGGGTGAGAGAGAAGGAAGATGAAAAAGTTGAAAAGTATCAAGATCTAGCAAGAGAAGTTCGAAAAATGTGGGGTGTGAGGACAAAGGTTATTCCAGTGGTAGTGGGAGCATTGGGATCAATACCACTGAGATTGAATGACAATCTGAGAGCCATTGAGGTGGGCATTCCTGTTGGACTGATCCAGAGATGTGCATTGTTGGGGTCGGCAAGAATTCTTAGAAAGGTGCTGGAGATGTAGAAAGAAGAGAAAAAGCAAACAAGGGGTGTTTCTTGGCTTCCCTAGGCAACTCGTTGTTGCCCGGAGCCAATGACGAAACCAGCTTTAATATCATCAATAGCTGTGCGAATCTTTAATAATAATAATAATAATAATAATAATAATAATAATAATAATAATAATAATACCAGCGTATTTTCCGAGAGACCAATATAAACACAGCTCGGGGCTTTTTAGATTCTTAATTTACGACTTGCTCTTGTTTGAACTTGCTCACCAAATTATATTCACAGAAATGCTATTTTCAAGACAAAGACGAAGCTCTATTAATGTTTTATTCATTGGAGCCTTGCAGGTGTTCCTTTCAATTTGTCACTTCAAATCACTATTGACCACCACAGTTTATTACGATGGGAAATTATTATCCAACGCCTTAATAATTCTCGAAAGTCTGAACTTTCAAAATTCTCTTCTCGCTTAGTACAGTCCTGTCACAGTTGGAGAGAACGAGAGTAAAAAACAAACAAACCGAACAAAACCTGAATCGAGTAGCACAAATTCGAGTATATTTGTTTCAAATTAGTTACATAATCCACTAAATTGCATGAACTTTTTATGCGAAATATTTTTGTAATGCACTCAAAAGAATTCGAGATTTTTATTCCTCTAGTGACGATCATGTGACTGCTATACGACAATAGCCCAAGTACCGAGAACGGCTGCTACTGTGTTATTATCATCTGACTCAGCGATTTCGTATGCCATATTCTGCCTGCCCTATTTGCCAGATGAGAAAGTCCAGTTGCGGAATTAGAAATGATGATAAAGATGATTCTGCCTGCCATCCAATCATCAGAAACCAGAAATTTCGATAACTGATCCGCGGTTTGTGAGCGTAACCGAATTTTCTCTTGCTGAGGGAAACCTTTATCAGACATTTTCATAAATTGTCATTTGATTCTCAAAATAGGCGATTCTGTTTTACAAATCAAGAGACGAAGAAAAAATCTATTTGTGTTGTAATGGCTCCGAAGTTGATACATCTTTCAGATTAAAGTAAACATCGACACTGAAGAACTGAAACCATTTAAGTGGTTTCGAATTCGGAGCCTGTGCATTAATAATCCAGACAGATGCTTGATTGATTCTGCGCGTTAACTCATGCGTATTTATTCGTAATTATCATATGAACTACACAGTTCATTAACAACACTTAACAGGAAACTTCAAAAATTACCATCATCCTCTGCTACTAGGAAAAATTCCTTGAAAACATTTTAACATTTTCTGTTCTTTATCTTCCATTTTGATGAAGAACAATGTGGCGTACACTTGCCTGTTGGTGTTTATTTACATTGTGGCAAACGTGGGTGTAGAAACGAGCGAACCCTCTGGACACGGACGAAAATTGACGAAGTTTAGCAAATAGTTTCCATTATTTTACATGACAGATTTAGTGATAAGGATGAAGGGACGCCCTAGCAAATTTGCCGGCTGGTTACAGCCAGCATCCAACATTCTCTGAACATCGAGCGTTCCAGGTTCGAGGTCTGACCCTGGTCAAGTCACATTTCTTTCAGAGCCTCTCTCCATAGAGGAGTATAAATGGGTACCGGTGTATTCTTGGGGTGGCCTGACAAAATGCCGGGGGTAATCTGGCTTTGGGCTAGCACCCCCTCCGGGAAGGAGTAGCAATAGACTTAGGCGATAACTGTTGGCCATTGTACTCGCAGGGCTTACCAAGATGACGAAGCGTTTTTAAAAAGCAACACAAAGCGCTGGCCAATCATAGCTTATGGCTGAAATCATTCTTTTAAGCATGTAATGGTGTCCATCATAGCTTTCCACCGCCTTTAACCAGAAATGTGCCACGCGTTGAAAAGGCAATAATAGCAAAACTTGTTTTGTCTACCTCCGCCCTCTTCACTCATCCAAATACATGTAACATGAAGAAAGGACTTCTCATTTGAGTGTTAATGGGAAATCATCTATTGTACATAAAGGATCCTCGAGTTCTTTTGTTCGCATCACTGACTCTATCCACAGATAGCAGCAAAATAGATGTATTTTTATAAATTGAAATCGTTTTCGTCTATGTTTAAATATGCTATTTGACGATTCTTACCCATTTCTTTGTTAATCAACAGCCCCTATTGACTGTTTTACTTGATATGTAAATATCACGACACACTGTCTAAAAGTTTGAATATAAACTGTAAATATAGGAAAACAGCCAGCCTGATGAATTACAGGTAACTTGAATAGGTGCCCCGCTGAAACAATTGAAGCAGAATTTGTCTTTTTCTGTTTATAGGTACCTCCTTAACTCCTTTTGTATTATATATGACAATCCAGTTCAATGGTAGCTTTTCGTTTCAGGGACCCGTTTCTCGAAGGTCCCGAAAAGTTTTCGCACCCGAAAAGCCGTAGCAAAATCTTCACCCTTATGACTACAGAGCTGTTTTATCCACATATTCTTATTATGAACAGAGGCTCCCTTCATACAAGAAGTTTCAGGCGTATGCACCTCTCTGCCTTTAAATACCGATTAACTAAAAATGGCTTTGTGGGCCCGAAAAGTTTCCCATATCACTCATGATTTGAATTTTAACGAACCATCTCGAACGGTTTGAATTATAACTGATCAGGTTAATTCAGTTGTTTGGATTCAACTCCTATTTTTATCTATGAAAAAAGTAAAGATCTCGTCACAAATTTCGCCGTTTTTCAAAAGAACTCTTCCGAAAGAACTGAACGGTTTATGCGTACACTTTCTTTAAATGAACAGCGGTACCTGCAATTTAGCCCAGAATAAAAAGAAAACGGATTCTTTGAAATCTCCCTAGGATTATATAGGCATGTTATCAACCGGCAATAACACTAAGATTGACTCCGCAAGAGTGTAAGGACACAGCCACACAGCAACTACAGCAACGGTTAGTTTATGTTATTTACATGCATATCTTAGCTAATGTGTTTTTACAACCCCTCTGATTAGTTTCAAGGCAAAAGCATACCGTATTGAGAGATGACGACAACAGAATATAGAGGATTCCTAAGGTACTCATCTCGCTATCGGACCGGCATAGAGGTCGGCAAGTAAACAAAAGGGTTGTTCACTCCGTGCAGCTGGCGATATCTTGCAACACACCTCTGGACATCTCTGCTGCTGTATTGGTGTATGTCCTGCACGTTCAGTGGTTAATGCGGTATTTATCTTACCACCTGCAAACGGAACGTGAGTGGAATAAAACAAGGTTGGAAATTATGTCTTTTTCAGGATCACTAATTGGACTCATTGTATAACACGGTCGCCACGACTCGGTATCAATAAAGTTCGAAGCCAAAGAGTCGCTAAATAAAAACCTTCACCACGGAAACGTTTACGGGCTTCTTCTCAAATTAAAACAATTTTAGAAGATTCAGAGGTTGAAACGGAGTCCTAAAGTATCGCGTCAAGGTAAAGTTGCGCGATAATTTGGAAAGAAAAACAAAATGATAGCTAGCTCATTGTAAATTTACTTTGCGTTTGGGAAGATTTCAAAAGTATAAAAATCGGTAATCGATTTTGATGCACATGCAAGGCTTCCACTGTATCTCGCTCCACTGGTAGTTGTCAATTTCCTAGATGCACGTTATTTTAACTGCTATCTTCATAAATAACCAGCGTTCAACAAAATCGTAAATTACTTATATGAAGATGAAACAATTGCACTGCTATTTTTAACAAACCACATATAAAAGTCACGAACGAAAGACTGAAGATGTAAAATTCAACCACACTTTCAACTGCATTTCGTAATTTACTCTAATATTCGTAATAAATGAGGCTTTAACACAAACTTACGTTCCTCCAACGTTCACCCAAATGAAATGGCATTGATATAATACTAGAGGTAACCTCACACGTAATAATGTGGTGAGCGCGTCCGATACTACACAACTGAGGTAGTTAACTAATTATTCCCTTCACTGATGGTCGCAGATTTCTTAGAGCACGCTGGTAATTTTCCGAAAAAAAAATATCCCGAACAACAGCAAAAAAGCCTTCAATGTGCTTATAAACTTCATAGACTTGAGATAGATGTTATCTCTGCGAGCCCGAAGAACTATGGACTATGGACTATGCAACAACCGACAAAACATGCATGCGTTGATTGGTTAGTTTTAATCGTCGTTAAGCCATATAAACAAACACCACGTGCACTTAAGCATTTTGACAATTCTACGAGGAAAATCGTCTGATTAACAGGAAATGTGAATAGAAGACTTGGGTATGAAATCCACTTATGGGGCTAGTTTTTTTGGAAAGGATTTCGTGTTAATTTTAAACTTTTTCGTGTTTCTATTTCGAAAGGTCAGCATATCGTTGTCGAAAACCAACGGTTGACGTACGTGACTAAAGTAGACACAACAGGAACTTCCCAGACCTTCTTAACGAAGGACAGTTTTATTTGATAAATTGCCATTTTCTATTTAAAATTTTTGACTGGTGGAAAGTTCTCGACTGGTCAAAGTTTGTCAACTGATGAAAGCTTCTCGCAAAAAGAAAAATTTCTCAAATGAGGAAAATTTCTCGACCGATGAAAGCTTCTCAAACAATGAAAATTTCTCGAACATGGAAAACTTCTCGAATGAGGAAAATGTCACGAACGACATAATTTCTCGAATGAGTAATTTTACGCGACTATGGAAATTTTCTTGATTGAGTAAAATTTCTCGACGACGGAAAACTTCTCGAATAAGGAAAATTTCTCGAATGAGGAGAAATTTCTCCACCGATAAAAGCTTCTCGAGCGAAGAATTTCGCGAACATGGGGGACTTCTTAACTGAGGAAAATTTCTAAGACCAAGGAAAATCTCTCGCAGACATTCTTATAACGCAGTATGCATGTAACTAAACAGAGAACAGGTATTTCCCTAAGGCAATTTATTAGTACTGGCTGTTAATTGAAATTAGTAATTTTCTAAACGGGGAAATATGGTACGGAAATTCCCTCGGGAAGTTTCCAGAAAATCCAAAAATTGTTGAATTTCCTGCAGCGAACCATTCAACTGAAAACTCTAGACTCTGGAAGGAAAATCAAATAGACGGAAATTTCCGGTAAAAAATGTCCAAATATTTAGGTATACGTCGCGAGGTTGTTCACTTTTGTGGAAATTCTAGAAAATACTGTTCCATTCGTCATTGGAAATTTCCTGAAATTCAAACCAGAACCGCATAGCTCAGAGAATTCTCGCACTCTGATTTATTAGCTAGGCGAGGTATTCAGCGTGGAATTACGACTCTTGAAAGCGCGGCTTTTAATTCAATTGGAATGGCTTTTCTCGAGGGCGCGTTGAATATTGCAACATTCCCACAGACGTAAATGAAACGGGGTTTTCTTTCATTTAAAAAGAAGGCTAAGCAATTGGAGGAAAATTCATAACCTGACTCGTGAATTCGACGTTCAATTTCACTTGACAAACCGACATCGCGATGGAATTCCCTCGTCAGGTAATGAATTTTCCTATAGAATTTTTCATCGAAAGGAAAGCGTCCCTGGTAACTGAATAAATTTACTTATTCTTACCAAGCATAGCGTGCACGTAGAAGAAATATCATGAATGAAAGCCGCAATAAAAAATAGTAAAATTCATTTTAGTGCCAGTTCTTTGGCAAGATGTCTTTCCAGCTAGCGAGGTGCAAATCCACCTTTCCAGAATGGAAGATAAGGTTTCTTGAAATAACAAAACACTAGTCAAAATTATGGCTTATCAAGATCACATTTAAATAAAAACGCATCCCTAAAAATCAAGAGAAGATTTTTTATCTGTCCAATTTATTTTATTATCGTTCAGGAACGTTTCATTTCCTATCAGTTGAGAGCTTTTTGTCGCTCGCGAAATTTTCATCAATCTAGAATTGACACTAAGTGAAACATTTGGAACTGCAGTGTTAAAAAATACCTCAGTAACTCTTATTCTTTGTATTATGGTAATCACGTCGCTTTTTTCGTGAAAAAATTCGATCTGTAGAGAATTGTCATTAATATAAAAAAAGACTTAATTCTTATAAATGCCTGCTCTGTGTACTTAAGGTGCTCAAAATAGTATTTTCAAATAATTCGACGAATTAAGCATTCCTAAGTAGGTTTTAAATTAAAACTTCTGTATTGGCTTTTGATCGATTAAGAGACAGCCACCATTGGAGAAATTTTCATTGATAGAGAAGGAGGATATTTAAATTGAGAAAACTCTTCTACTCGGAAGATTTTCATCGATCGAGGGATTATCTAGACAATTTGAACAGTTTGATTACTAAATTGCTTTAGAAACTCCACGCACTTACAAGGTAAGTTACCTCAGTCAGTCTTTGGACAAATTTCCAACATTAGCAGGCGGACCTTTCGAAACTGCCAAATGGTAAGGTTTAAAATCCAGAAGGAAGACATTTATCCTCTCTAAGCATAGTTTCAGTAGATATATCGCTGTCAATGAACCCCATTTGCATGACTGACAACCTGTCAATAATGTTAGCACTACATCTATGCAAATTGCCATGTTAGTCACGATATCCTCAATCATTTTTTGCGATGGGCAAAATGCCACCAAACAGGTAAAAAACCCCCTTCCTCACTCCAAAAAATCGTTAAATGAGGTCGAAAAGGACCAGAGGAGATAGCTTTGAAAACCAAACAGGGGCAAAGATGGTTAAGATTAGGGAAGTCTGGGAAGTATTAAAATGTTCGTTCCTGACCTGTCAATTTGAAGCAGGTGGGTTGCATGTTTAAGACATATAGTGCCCGTTTCCGTGATTACTAGACTAAATGTCTGTTCTACTCTCTGTAATTACCTAGCTAAATACCTGCTTATAGCAGGAAGTCGATTTGCAAGCAGAAATGTGGCTGGGCTCGACGGGCGAGACAAGTTCAAAATCTCATCAGCCAACATGCCAGGGTCATTAAATGGTTTTGAATTAAGCTTTTCTGGTCTCAGGATAAAAATGTCAATTCTCTTTACTCAGTGTGACGTGATTCGTTCAATATGAGTTTTGAGAATTTCGTGGTGCATCGAGGGGAGTTCTCCATTCTGGTCCGCGCTGTCTGGTTGACTAAATATTCCTAAAATCAGCCGATGAGAATAGATATAAACGCCGCTTTTAAAAAGAAGTGACCCTTAACAATGAGAAAGTTCCTGAAATTTCCAGCAAACACAATTTACGTATGAAAACTAACAAGAGTCAAACGTATGAACTCCCAAAAACTAAAATAAAAAAATGAGTTAACTACCCGCACCAAGTCGAGTAACTTCCCAGTTCCGCTTTGAAACCTTGCCCGATTTTTGCACTCCAATTTTCATTTTCCCTCTTGTTGTTGACATGTAGTTTTTCTTTCACGGCCAACATTGCAAACAGTGCTTCATTTTCTCGTACATGCGAGGGCAGACGTGAGCGAAGTACGAACGGGCAACATCCATACGTGTATTATGAGTCTTAATAATTTTGAAAAATTGGCGCCAAGGATTGGCGCCAAGCGTATTCTTACCTGTGCAATGCTTGTCTATGAGTTCGTCGCTGGACGTAAAAGCAATTTCGCGTCCTCAAGGCTAAGCTTAAGGCGACGGCAATGTAAACATAAATGAAGCAACGCTATATTACAGCAAATAACCAAATCCCCTTTCAGCTATATATGGAACGTTAATGAGCATTGTAAAGTAAATAAGAGTTTTAATTCTCTGTTTCTACCCACCTTTTTTTGTTTACCCCGTTTTTGCGACGAAATCGTTTCATCTTCTTCGAATTTCTGTACAAAATAAAAGGAAAAAAAAAATGGACACTACGTTGTTGAATACATTGGTGCATACATTGGATAACCCGTGGCCTGGAATTAAATGTTATTAAGAGACATCGTTCTGTGGTGTTTTTGCATGTTTTTAACAAGCTCTACAAGAAGACTGAATTGAAATGGGTGTTTTTAGAATTTGTTTTTGATAATTAACACACTTCTTTGACCGAAGCACAGAAGGAGGGTGTTTTGGGGATTACAGTGGGATAATCATTGACACTTTGTGAATGCGAAATCATTTCAATATCTGTTCCATATAAAACAAATGGAATTCATAACTATAAACTCGAGTTTCTACCGGCAAGAGAACTTATTCATTTCGTTGACATAAGATGGAAATCATTAAAGCAAACTCGAGTTTCTTGGCTATAAAGCGGTCTCAGATTATTAAAGTCAGTTTTTTTGCATCATCAAGTCAGCTAAACTTAATGTGACTTACAAAGCACACTTCTTTTAGTTTACCCCTTTTTAAACTGCACACAGAAAGTGTTAAAGCATACTTTTGGTTATTTTATTAATCCAATTGATTTTTTCCGAAGCTAAACAGACATTTTACGCTTAACAATAAATTTAACGATTTCCACAAACGTTTCATTGATAGTAAAGTTGACGAAGATATTTTGGATAGTCCTAGATTTTCCATTTCCTTAATATTCAGCGAAAAGACCCAAAACCTGGCGAGAATGTACGTGAGCTTATTAAATATTCCGTTATTCATGTAGTCTTACATAAAAGGGAGGCAAAAATAATGGTACGTGTATGACGCATCTTAGAACGTGAACAAGAATGAATTGGACAATATGAAAATTTGTAATTACGAGCCCAATAGATCCGTTTAACAGTACCTTAATTTTATGCCACCCCGCATGTATAAAAACCTTTGTGCAAACGTTTTCAAATGAAAATGATCTCAACTGGCATGTTTGTTAGTAACTAGGTTCTTCTCTTTGGTTTCAATTAATGTGATAAGCAGTCAAAAAGTAGGCCGCTTATACCTTGATACCTTGCCAATCACCAGAAAATGATTCGGGTTGTTTTATAGGATAAAGCCACTCAAAATGAGTTCACCTGATTATAACCAGTGTTCTGTCTTTACAACATGAACACGATGTTCACCGAAATAGATTTAAATGTTTGTACATTTGGCCAAGTGCTTACCAAAACAACAGCTTTATTAGCATATACTAGCAAACTGGTAAATAACCATTGCAAATATTACTTCCATTCTTTGTTGCCAAATACAACATAAAAATGCGAATCATTGCACACTGCAAGGTTTCGTTACATATGCTAAGTACAAGAGGATATCCATCGTTCAATTATTAACCAACTACAGCAACGAGAAAACACCGTCCACCGTTTTAGTCCCTATGCAGTAATTTTTATGCCTGTTTCTAGAAATATGCACCTTCGAAATGTGTGTTTGATAAGTTGGCAGAATTTCAAACTTACCCTAATTACGAAGGATAATGACCGAACTTTATAACTTGACTACAAATTATCCCAGAACCTGTTCAAAATTTTAAATTCAAGAAACCTCACGTTTCCATGGTAACCAGGCTTTGAAAGGTTTGTTACTCCAAATTAAGGTTCTCTATTTTAGGTTTAAGCGTTTTCGGTTTAAGTTTCGTTCAGTATATTTTCAGTTTTGCCATTTTTTATCACCTTAGACTTTCTACCTAATTGTGAGGAAGAAGGTTTCTAGAATTTACAACTTTATGTAAGTTTCCCAACACGCTAAACATTTAGCAGGTATTTGAAAGTTAATGGGATTGATTTTTGTTTCACGTGGAAAGCCTTTGTTTGTTTCACATGCGTGACAGATGTGCAATTTGAAGGCCAAAAATGAAAGTCGTTCGGTTCGCCATGTACATTTTGTTTTAACAAAGCTCAGTCTGCCAAGCTTCGAACTTTTTGACGCCTATTCTATAAGCCATTGTTGTGGTGTTAATTTTGCTTTTGTTGAAAGTGTCGTTTGCACATGCGTGACAAATGTGCAATTTGAAGGCCGAAAATGGAAGTCGTTTGGTACACCATCATACGTTTTGTTTCAACAAAGTTCTTTCTGAAAAGCTTCAAAGGTTCTGACAACTCATTCTATAAGCTATTGTGGTAGTGTTTATGAGTAGCAGACTCAACAATCTCAAATTTATTACAAGAGACGTGAGGTAGCATTTGAATTGTAGATCACACACAAAAAATGTGAATTCAAGCTTTGAGCACCCGCCGTTAATTTGTAGAGAATCGACATGGTGAGTTGGCTTTGCTTATGTAATGCAACGAAAAAATATATCACACCGTCAAATTTCATCCCAAAAGAATTTGGCCGCCCGTCATTTTTCCCAGTTCTCTTCTCGCCATTACATACCCTAAGTGACGAAGGACAAGCTGTCATGACAAAAATCCTTCAAACCGCTAAACGTCTGTTGTTAGCCGCCGAAAATAGTAACCTTAATCTTAAGGTGTATACGCTGAAATTGTCAGCAAATATGTTTTTCATTAAAAAATATTTTAACATTTTAGTTCTAGAACTCATAATCCTTACTGCTATGTTAGTTTTAAATTATTTTTCAATTACTGTCACTGACGCTTTTCAGTTCACCTTTGATCTCCAAGATATACAGTCACGTTTGCTATACATTATAATTAGGAAGTATTTGAAAAAAATTAGACTCGAGTTAATGCAAAAGTAATTTCCCGTACTAGTAAAAAAGAGAAGAAAGAAAATGAACTCAAAGAGAGGAAAGAGATCACTTTTCATACACCGTGTGAATAAAAAGTACTACGCAAGTTAAATTGCCTATATATCCAGCTTTTGTAATTTTTATTAAAATTCATATTTAGCTCTCATAATTAAGACGGATATCATATTTAAATAACGTATACGGCTTCATAAACGTTTAGCACTTTCAAAAATTACTTCGAAATGTCATTTTATTTCCATAACTCACGTACTCAGTTAGCTAGCTTACCACTGTCTCGAACACTTATCTGAGCATAGTTAATGATCTGAGAGATAACAATACTTCAGGTTCTTTCTGTACGTCTTCTGATATCTAAAAATATTGCAGTTGTATTTTTCTGAAAAATTTTGGTTATTTTAAATAGGCACAATAGCAGATGTACTATTACATGTATGCATTAAAAGGCAATTTGATTATGTTCTCCACATCGTATTTTATAAATGAAACGTAATGTCAACATGTAAACATGTTTTGGAATTTATTCAGTATGCCAGTTGTGATGAACATTTTCCTTGCTCGTTTTCATTTAAAGGTAACCCGAAGCGATCATATTTTCTGTGTCTATGCATGGGTCCTGAATTTTTCTTTTACGCCAAAACTGAAACCGCGTTTTCGGTTAGTTAGATCCGCATTGACTTTCACAGAGCACTTATAAAGTCGCCAGAATATTTATATAACGTTTAATTTCTTAAATATGTTCTGTAGCATAATATCGGGGCTTTACAATTCGAGCAACTAACCTTTACGTGCTGTGAATTCCAGATTCCTGAATCCGAGCTACTTCCCAATGAACTGTTTGATATCTACCTTTATTGCCCCTAATAAATTGTCATGTCTTCCCTCCTTGTTATTACTATGTTCATCGCACTTAGCACCACTGATTCTTTCCCCTTATCCAGTATATGGTAAGCCTTCTCGTCGATTTCAATGTGATAACTACACAACCTCAAACTTCTACTCATCTACGATAAGACTACATTTTCTAAAACACCGTTGTCTGCGCCAATAATGAAAGTGATATTAAGCTCTGCAGTGCGATAAATTCGTTGCTTGTACGTGGTATGTTCTACGGGGAAGCAACTAGTACCTATCGCGTGCGTTAATCAACTCTACACACGGAAAGAGCCTTCGCGGCTTTCCAAAGACAATTTACAACATTGTTTTCAGTTTTCGGCCCAAATAAACCTCATGTTCTTTGCAATTAACTTGACCCAACCAGAGGCTCTCTGAGTTTCAAACGACAAATTGTCAACATTGCCTTAATTACTCGCTTTTGTTGCAGTTCTTGGGACCAATATAAATCTTAATCAACCCCAAAGAATTTCAATTAGACAAAATGTGTTCGCATATTATTTACCGAAGCGTGTTTTCCTGACTTAAATGACTAAAGTCGGTGACACTTCCACGTTTTCAATATCATCTTCCGTTCTAGCTCATTGCATAATGCGACTCTTGTTTTCTTTTTTACCTAATTTAAGCTTTCGCCAAATGTAGATAGATTTAATCTCTCCTCCTTAGTCGCTTGGCGACTTACAAATTGCATTAGTGAGGTAAAAAGATATAAAACCTCATAGCTAACTTTCTTCATGCAGGGAAATCAATACTTTTTTTGCAACGGAGTTTTATTTTCACAAATAAAATGACTGATCTTTCTCCTTACACGACTGATCTCAAAGAGGAAATAAGGCACTAATTAACTTTCGTTGTGCAGCTCATAAAACGTAAAGCGGAAAGGCGAGAATTAACATCAAAGAAAAATTTGCATCACTTTATATCCGCTTCTTTCCCTGAAAAACTGAGGAAAAATCATTTGACCATGCAGTTGATCAAAGGTCCACGTTAGGAACTCTGAACCTGAGGTTAAGTGAAGAAAAACGATTAAAGGAGATAAAAGAGGCGCTAACCTTAAATCTCTGTTATTTTTTACTATTTTGACAAAAATGTTTTGGTTACTCTGTCAATCTTCTTAATCAATTGTTCTCAGTAGTTTAATTTATTAACTGAATGCGCTTTTAATTATTCCATTAGTCCTTAGGAATACAGAATCTAGAGTGGGGTAAGACTATTATTCGTGGAATTATACCCCTTAAAAGCCAAAGCTCAAAACGTACGCTATTAACTTCGGGTACAAACATCTTAATGAAGTGTGGTGACAAATAACAAATAATAAGATAAAAGATGCAAAAGGTAAAAATCAGAGGAGGAAAGCCAAGGCTTATATACACATTAAATAGACACAGAAGAGTTCAGCCAGCCATGGGGCTGTCTTCGAAATGATACAGTCAGAGTGTTCTGTTGGAAATGCACGAATCTCATTAGATTGCTATTTTCTGTCTATTTGACAATTAGACTGCGAGCCCGAATTTTATATTTAAACAATAGAGTGTTTCTGTCGAGGAACTATGGGCTGACAGTTGCCCCCTGGAAATTTGATGCTCTAAAAACAAATGTAAGTCCGAGAAGCGAAGCTTCAAGGGCAAACATGCTACAGTTTTAAGAACATCAAATTTCCAAGTGGCAACTATCAGACCGATATAGTTCCGAGAAACTTAACACTCTGATGTCTTTATTGTTCATCGCTAGATTTTCTCGCGCGCGCCAGTTCGAAACTCATATTGAATTATTTTTAACTTTTTTGGATGGAAGGCGTGAAAGCCAAATGCAAAAAAGTCATACCTATTACAACAAAATGCGTCTTTCATTGCTTTTCATATAAGCTAGCTCGCATGCTTACAGAAAAATCTTCACGGACGAGTACTATCCATCACTATCCAACACTATCGCGTCACGTGATCAATTTAAACCAAGAAGAATCGGAGAAAATGAAGTAGTGAACTATAAGAGCGAAAAGTCAGGGAGGCGTGGCCGAGTTGACAAACGAGGGAGCGAAGTCTAATTGTTTTAGTAGAAACAGTATAAAACCTACAATTTTATATACTTTTAAGCCAAAAATTAAGAATATTTTCATGCCGCTAGTTCAAAACCTTCACTCCGGTGCACCATACCGCTCGGTTTCTTATCTCGGGATTAAGCTGATTTAGAAAAAAAAGAAAAAGAAAAGAAAAAAAGAAAAAATCCGGCGAGGAGCCGCGCGCTAAAAGCCGTACTTCGATTTATCAATTAGATATGACTTCTTGATTTCTGCGATAGTTGATTCAGCCTTTTAGTGGAGTTCTAACTAAATTTCCTTCAAATAATGATTTCCAGTTATTTAATCCTCTTCGTAAATTAAACTTCACATTTTCGCAAAAAGAAAAAAAAAAACGCGGACTGAATTGTCATTTCAAAGTTGCAGCTGCGTTCCCGTGTTTATCAGTTTTCTGCTATACACTTTTGAGTTTTTTAAAATCGAGTAATAGCGAATGTCCTTCTTTTAGTCTTCTTAGGAATCTAATTCTCCTGTGAAATTTCTAAGTGTTCCTCCGAAACCTCGGAAAAACGAGGAAACGTCGCCATTTTGTAGATGACCCTCAGCCAAAACAAACTAACGGCTGATAGTGAACAATAGCTCAGCCAATCAGATTGCAGCGTTTGCATTAGTTTACAAGTGGAGGTCTACTTAGACTTGATAGGAACGCTGAAAATGTCTTAAATAGAATTTGCGAGAACATCACATTCAGTTTTATAACTATCAAATAATAATCATTTATTGAAAACGTGTATGTGTTGCTTAATATTTCTAAATGCAATTTTTGCATGTACATTTTAAACACAAATAACTATAACAGAAGTCCGGACCTACATTCAATCGGACCTATAATCATTATTATTTTTATAAAGTACATGAACATCGGAAATGAAATTAAAAGCCTACGATTTTAATCAGTCGTGTTTTCTGTTAAATTTAGACCATTTGCTCGAGGCTTTGAGATACAAAGAAAAAAGAGAGACAATTCTCTCAGTCTTGCGAAAATTTCCAGCCCTTCTTCCTACTTCAACCAGAATTTTGACTTTATACTATTACTGGCATCGTATTTCGTTCAAGTTTACCTTTGACAAAATAGGCGGGCAAAGAATTAGTGAGGCTGTTAGGTTTGTGGTCACGAAGAAAGCAAACAACCAACCACATCAGCGAAAGTGAACCATTTCAGAAAACATCGAGACAAACTCCTCTTGATAACTTTGCTATTAAATTGAAAAGGGTTGTCAGTTTTATCACCGCAAAGAAAATTGTATTAAAAGCCAAACTAAGCAACATCAATCAACCAGTACCTTCTTAAATATCAGATCGAATTGTTCATGATTCGGTTTTTTCGCTGAAATGAATTTGTGAAAAATTTCCAAGATGTCATTGTTATCGTCACAACATATTTTGTCTTGCTCAGGGCCACGAAGGCGGTTCTTTTGAAGCTACTCAAGCCACTCTAGCAAAACATTTTCCTTTAACTAACGTACGCTGAGAACAACAATCCAAAAAGTATAAATTTGACCTGTAAGAATATCAACCCAGATTGATTTAAATAAAAGCAAAATAAATGGACAACAACTTCACCAATGTTTTTGCTTGAACGGTGTAAGGCATCACATTAATAAACGAAATTTTACTATTCGAAATATATTTATTCCTTTCCGTTTCATATTACGGGTGCAATCGACATCATGAGTCAAACTCAAATATTCCTAGGGAAAAGAAAACACTGTTTATTTCCAAATAAAACAATGGAAAGGAACACGCTATTTTCGCATATACGTACATATGTTCTTCAGAGCGAGACGTTTGGCCTCGTTCGCTCAACTTGTACAGCAGTAAAAGACCTGCAACTTCCTTAACGAAGCTGAAAGCATTGCTGCAGGATTGGCTTATTGAATTTCATTGAAAAACCAGCAACACCTGTAAATATTAGTCTTTTTGCTTACCTTGAATTCTTTTCCTGTCAAGAACTACATTCTTCAGTCACGGAAGACTACTATACCACTGAATTCACCTGAAAATCATTAATGAGGTTGCAAAAGAATCAACTAAGCTCTAAATCAGTCCAATTTTAAATAATTTCTTCTTTGCTTTTGCCTCCGTAATGATCGTTTCGGTGATATCCAGAAACATATGCCCACAACGGCTTTTGCTCACGCAAAATGTGTTTATGTTGTAAATTTATTAAAGTTATCTGATTGGACTGTATTGCTTCAATATCAAGAGTGTTCAACCAATATCTAAAACAGGGTTTTTTGTTTCCTCAGAAACAGGGCAAAAACTCTTAAAAACAGATTTAACTGTCACGTAGCAATGACTGACACTGTTCAAGGACGTTTTAAATTTCACTAAAATTCAATTTGAAAACAGAGAAAAGAGCTGAATCGTGGGGAAAAAACATAATCTTTAAAGATTCAGATTAAGCAATCGCTAAGAAATTAAACTTTCGGATTAATTAACGTACATTAAGTGTGGGTTCGGAACTGTTTACAGCTAAATAGAAACTACAAAACAGGCAAGCAATGAATGATTTGCGGATCTGATCTAACCTTGGCCGTACAAAAACTGTCTGTGATACGACAACAATGATCTTTGATTCGATAATAAAATTATTGTTGTCATTTGTATGACATTGCTACAAGTACTTGGTGAGCAAATTTGTACAAAGAAGCATATTACATCATCAAACGCCTGACACCTTCCCACAACAAAGGACTCAAATCCAGTAAAGAACTTTGCCTTTTCCCTTGAGTGTCACTTTTTGTTTCGTTTCTTCATTGTTATTAACACCGCATTTAAGAGTTACCTTGTATGCATATTCTAGTCTGATGATGGTGTAGCTCTTATAACTTCTAGTTTTCCCAATTGTTGTCTGAATTTCGACACAATGATCATTTTCGGATTATCATTCATTCTCTATGTAATAAAACTATCAGCTGATACTGGGTTTTGAAATTTGTATATCCTGGTTCTTTACTCCCTTTTCAGAAAGTACATATTTTTAACGGCAAGAAAAGATAAGAAAATGTTCCCCTGACTTTTCGTCAAAATGTCAATGTTCCCTGACTCAAAATAAAATTTCCTGACGATTTCCTGACCTGTGGCATATATTTTTTTTATATGTGTGGCCGTGCATTAAAGAAAAGCAATTAAGTTTTATTTCATTTGAAAGAAAAACATGCTATCAAAAGCGTGCCAAACCATTGGCAATCTGGCATTGTCCTCAACAAAGAAAAATGGACACAAAACTTGTTCCTTTATGTTGCCAAGCTGCGGCGCGAAATGGAAAGAATGGCTACGACAGAAAGTTACAAGAGGAAGATAAGAGAGCCTTTTTCTCCAAAGAACACAAATGACAGTGCCATTGCTTCTAAGAAATACTAGTCAATTTTCGGCATCAAGCATTTCTTAATAGTAAGTTCCTGTCCAAGTACTTAAATGGCACTGAATGAACGCTGAAACAAGCAAGAATTTAACATTAACAACCTAGACATGGCATGATTTCGTGTGTGTAAACACCTTTTACACCATTTTTTAAAGTATTGTATTTCAATAGGCGATGGGGATAAGCTTCGTATCTCGAAAAATCTGGTTGTAAGGTCTAAGGGACATCAGATCTTAATCGGGCACGCTAAAAGAACCAAGCTTGGCGTAAAGTGCTTTTACAGAGCTAAGAAACAAACAGCTTGTTCCCGGCTGCGTGCAAAATTTATCAAACAGCGGCCATCTTGCTCTGCCAATAATAATAGGGAGTTAACGAAAACCACGCCGGCAACGACAACGGGAACTTCGCTAAACAAAAGGTTTAATGAGCAGAACAATGGCTGTGCACATGTGTTATAATTCTTGGGTTGTCGTCCTCTGCATTTGAAATGACTGTGTCGTCTAGAGAACGTGAACCACGACGGCCAACTTTTAAATCTTTATTTCAAATTTATCGCTTTGTTCCAGATTCAGTTTCGTGATGGTTTTGACAGTGATAAACAAAGTAAACAACTATAGAGTATCGCGAGATCCGTAGGTAAAACATAAAATCATTTTTAGTCGACGTTGTCCTCCGCATAGCCGTCATGGTTACTTAAACTCCCTAATAAGGCCCTGAAACGTTGTACCGTGCATAAAATGACAAGATGTACCTTATAAATGTGAAACTTGGAAAAGCCAAAATTTCCTCTGATAAAACTGAAAAACACGGATTCGGAAATCAGGATTAAAATTCATCAAATCTCGGTTATCATCCTGCTCTCCAAACCCCAAACTGAATTATTCAACTTTGCCTTGTCTATAATCTCCAACTGTGTGACTATTCATAAAAAAGCAATTTCCTCACGGCCAGAGAAAGCACTTAGAGAAGAGATACAGTGGAACACAAGCAAACCAATTGTCCATCTATACAAGGTCCAGACCAAATGTCTGCTTTTTCTAAAATCAGAATAAATGCCACGAGGGCATTTAATATTTTTTTCAGCTACATAATCAGGCCTTTAAAAAATATATAAAATAATAGTTTAATAATTACCAACGGATAAACTGAAGACTTCATCTGCTATAAAAGTGCTCAATGGAAAACCAGAGCTGTAAATAGATAGATTTATGGAGTCGGACTAATTCAAAAACATTTATTCGCTACTCCGAGTTTCATGCTTCTTGCGAAGCAATCATCAGGCAATAGTTTATATATGCGGGGCATATTTCCATTTATGGATAGCTAGCACTAATAAAAGGTGTCTGCTTTTTCTGTAATAAATGCCACGAGGCCTTTTTTACAATTACAAAATCAATCCTTTTAAAAAATTTAATATAATAGTTCATATTCGTCAGGGAATATTTGTATAGAATGGGTAGCTAGCTAGATATGATAGAGGGTGGCTAAATCCAAGTGGCTTAATATCCAAAGGAGAAAAGGCAAATTATTACATATTTGATCTTCAATTCTCAATTTTGAAAGGAATGGACCAAAATTCTTTTACCTTGTAACTAGCTGCTATTTTGCTTTGATTCCACGAAATTTGATCTCGGCTTCCTTGAAGATTAGACTGTCTGCTTTTGTGAACTTCAGAGCAATCGGCTATACCTAACTGACATACAACAATGTAATTTGAAAAGAATAGACCAAAATTCTTTTATCTTGTAAATAACTGTTATTTCGCTTTGATTCCACGAAGTTTGATCTCGGCTTCTTTGAAGATTAGATTGCTTCCTTTTATGCAATAAAGTGAAAAACAAAAAGCTCCTTTATTTTGATGGTTTGTTTTACGGACACCTTAAAATAATAATTATTATTCGTTTATTCGTTTATTATTCAGACCTCTTGGCAAAGTCGGCCCGGAGCAAAATTACCACGAAAAAGAAAGAAACTAGCTCAAACATTAATTTAAAACTGTTTTATTTTGCTTTAGAAACTAAACATGCATATTTATATCTTTTTAACTCTGTAAACTTATCTTTGCTGGGTTGAGAGGTATAGTAAATGAAATTTACAAAGGAACGGAAAAAAAACCTTGAAAATTATTAAGTCTTGTTTATGTATACTTTAAAATTTTCATTAAAATTTTCTATCAGACTGTCTGAAACAAAATAAAAATTTTAACGTTAGACAGTTGTTGCTGGGGGAAAATTTTTAAGCTTGGCTTGAAAAGTAACTACTATCACGAATAGCACGAGTTTGGCACATTTGAAGGAAAATAAAAAATACATTGTTATTTAAACTGTTCACAGAGATTCTGGCTTAATGGCGCAATGTCAAAAATGTGAGGACACATGCTTTAATAATTTCGTAAGCACAATTTATTTCGTGATATGCATTCGGGATACCTTTAATATTGCAGTAACCATCTACTGCCATTGAAGACTTTTTAATTTTGCTGAGAAAGCTAGCGGGGTTTGGCAATCGCGAAATAACAATCAAACAAACAAACAAAAGACAAAAAACCTTTGTTAAATAAAATCTGTAAATTATCAACTGTAATCTGTCTTAGATGCTGTAAATACAGAAAATCCATTCAAATGATGTGAAACTACTGGTATTGATATCAGAAACTCTGAACCATTTAAATTGCTCTTCATATTGGTACGGAAAGAGGAAATAATTATGTCAGCCACAAATAAAACATGCCTGACTCCTTCGTTACTAACATTGCTCTACCTAGATCCGGGTAGGGGTGTGTGTGTGTGTGTGTGTGTGTGTGTGTGTGTGTGTGGGAGGGGGGGGGGGCACATCAAACATCTCGCTATGCATAACACGGGGTATGTTTCGGATTTGAAATAATTCACGGAGACGGAGGGTGAGAGGTTTGGCTGGTTGGGAACTTTTATGCCGTTGTTTTTCTTTCCTTTTTTTTAGAAAAAGGGTGGTCTTTAACAACTCCCCCTCTCACTGCAAGCATGATTCATTCATCTTTTGACCCCTTTCCCCCGACCATCCGTCATCTACATGAGAAACAAGCCGGTACGTGTACCATTCCTTCTAATTAATCAATACAGCCGAAAACATCGGATGAAAATTCACAGAAGACTGACTCTCGATGTTATTTTCGTATTCACTTTTTGAAACATTTTTTACTGATAATGATTAAGTTCAGGAGCCATAATCGGGGACGGAGACCGTAAGCCTTGGGATCCACGCGCACCTATGATATGGGCCAATTTTTCTATTTTTAGAACAAATTGCGCCATCCTGACGTCATATATCCGCGCGGATCCACGCACATGTAGCGGGCTCTCACGTGGATATTGTCACGTTGCCTGATCAAATGGTGAGAGTTGAGAGACCTTGAGAGATTATCTTGCGTATTTTTCACAGCGATGGCAGGGAATAAGGCAGGGAATACGAACCAGGGCGCTTGTATGTAGTTCTATGCTCTGAGCTAACGGAAAAGGTGGGTTTTTCAGGGTCGAAAACAAGACTTCAATTTCGCGCTGTGAATGAATAATATCTGCTCGCGTTAGTTGTACGAGTAAGATTTTGCGTTTGTTCTGTAAAGAAAAGTTATGCAATAAAACTCTCTACTCTGGTATCGAGTTAATTTGTGAGTTTCTCAGACAATGGTTAATCATAACCAAAACCTGTTTCGATGGTTTCTTATTGTTTCTGCTTGTTTGGTGAGTTTGCAAAAGTTTTTGAAAGGAAAGTCTGACGCGTACAATTAGCTCATTTGCATAGTGCAGCTCGTGCACTTTCAAGTCCGAGTCGGTATTTTCAATTGTCAACAAATCTTGACAAAGATTTCTTTCGTTATCTTTTGTTCTGAGATGCTGCAACAAACGGAACGCAAAAAAGGCTGCTAACATCATGTGTGTTTCTTCAACATAAGCATAGTGAAGTTTTACACTGCGAAAATGAAAATAGACAAGGAGTTTTGATAACTCGATCAACAAAATCGAAATCGTTATTCGAAGTTGATTAAAGAAAGCGTCATCGTAACTTTGCTGATTATTTCTGCTTTATTCACATATTTTCAGCTTCGCTTTTAATATGTTCTCAAACATTTATCGATCTTAAACATATTTAAAAACTATAGAGTTATTGTTTGAGTTCGATGTACGCTTTCACACGAAAGTGCGGTGGAAGTACAATTTGTCATGTTTACTGACTGTACAAAACACGCATCGGCGGGCGCTCTAATTCATCGACAACAGAGAATTTACTGGATATTTACACGGATAAAACTGAGCAGTATCTACGGACGTAAAGTTACTAGGCCTTGACGAAACATCAAGCGTTGCTTACAATTCAGGCGAAACTCAAACTGACCAAACTAGCCATTATTTTGTCAGTTTACTTTTCAGTCGCGATAGACTGGCAAATTCCTCGCAAGCGTGTGGCAAGAGGAGCCAGGAAACTATGAAGTCCTGAAGCTCTGCTATATCTAAATATATCCAGCTAGTTTTTTGCTGTGTAATGGAAAAGCTGTTAATCTTTAACATATGTGAAATTTAAAGTGGAGTAATGTACAGCTCATGTAAAAGAAGCATCCCTCGGAACACAACTTGGTCAGCGATATATATAAGCTTAAAGCGGAACATACCTAAATTCGACACTGTCTTACTTCACTCAAACTGGAGCAGCTTACGACGAAAATACTTGAGAAAAATTCCAACAGACGCAAACGCGTTGAGTTGTGAGCCAAAAACATGAAAATTTTCGGGAATTTGGGACGCCATTTCCCCCGCGCGACATCCGCAAAAATCCTCGCAGCATGTACGCGCGTGTGCCGCAGGCGATGGCGCAATTTGCTCTAAAATAGAATTATTGTCCCATATCATGGGGACAACCCCAGTACTAGAAATGGCGCGCGCTTACGGTCTCCGTCCCCGATTATGGCTCCTGTTAAGTTTTAAGTTATAAACACTAAAAATTCGGTAGATGTGAGTCGACTGTTGTGACTATGGAAATTCATAATCTTCGACACCACAATACTACGTATAAACAATAATGCATCGCTACAGAGAAAAGTGCAAAAAAAGTGTTTTGAATTACTCTTCTAAACGTTTTGCGAGCCTGAAAGCTTTAACTTTGGCTATTCGTTAATTATCACACTGTTCAGTATCAGGGCTTTCGAAACCTGGTAAAGATTTTTCGTTTTATTATTATTTTTTTTTTATATCATTTTTTTTGTTATATACCAGCGTGCTTAAATCCCCCCTGGTAGATTCTGGAGTCAGGTTTATTTCACTCTGTTGAGGTGTGCTTTCCATGGAAAAAATATCAAATCTATAAAAAATGTTTTTTTTGATCGTCTGTCTAGCTTGCTGGGTTGAAAATCACTTTTAGGTAGGCCCGGGTGATATTTTCATCGAGTGTGCTGGGAACATGAAGGGTTCCCCAGGGCTGCTGCCGAGGAATGCTTTAATTTATAATATTTTGTTGAGGTTAGGTGATACTTGTATAAGTCAAGCTTGTATTTTGTGTCTTCAAACTGAACCCTGAATACGAAGTATAACTTTACAGGGAACCCGGAGCTAAAAACGCGAGACATTCGTGTGTGGAAATATACAAGGCTGTTTGGGTTATAGAAAATTGAAACACCGCTTACTGAGACCCTTCATTTCGACAAGATGAGCTGGAATCAAACAGGAATATTAATTTCTCTTGTGCAATAACATAAGATGCCACGTTCCAGATGGTAATTGAACTAAACAGTGAGTCAATTAAGAGATATTGTCTGTACCAATTTCTTTCGAGCTAAGCTAACTTAAGAAGATCCATATGAAACTCTGAAAATAAAAATATATCTGAAAAAAAAAAATTAAAATAACAAGGTTTCTCTGAACTCATAATTATAATTCTTATCTCAACAGGGTTTTAATTCAAATACATGAAAAGAACGTAACGAACCAACAGAATGAACCATGTTCATAGCGTATTTGGGATTATAAATACAAACAGACAGAAACTTTTGTTATCGATTATTTTTGTTTAAATTGTAAACCATTGTGTTTCAAACATACCTGCGTTTTAAATGAAACTAGTAGGATTGGACTTGCTTCCTTTCAGTGAGAGGCTCGAAAACTGTACGCTACGTTCAGCGAATATTTAATTCGTGTTTAAACTTGATGCAAGCTACAGAGTACGAAAGTCTTTTTTTGGCTTCATTCCATTCATATTTAATAGCGAAAATACTTCATGCAGATTATTCCAAAGAAATATAATAGATACCCAAATTTGTCCACACGGACTTTTCGAATTCAAACTTAAGGAAGCTTAGAGATACATATTCATCGCGACCAACTCTCAGTGTACCGGGACTTGCTACACAATTGTTACCCTGAACGATTCACCAGCAAATATATTAAATATGTACTTGTGCTATCCGCGGATGTGCGTGTAAAGATTGAATAAATTGTTCTTGAAAACATTTAAAGCTATCGATGTGTTATACTGCTTGGAATTTAACCTCGTATTTACCTGACAATTCCTGGAGGTGTTTATTTTATCTTTCAGGCGTCACCGATCAACTTCGTCGCGGCTGTGACATTAGGGCGCTTACATCGTCATTTCACCGCGATACACGGTTGCAACTCTGCCTCTTCGCTGGAATGTTGTCCGGTTTCTACGCTTCTTCGCAGCTGCCAGTTTGAGTTTGTTTATCCGAAGAGTGATCCTTTAAAAATTAATTAAAAGAGCGCTGTTGAGTCTCCATTTGTAATTGGAGCTTTTGCACGCAACGAAATACACCGACACAAAAAGCTAATGAGCTCCGACTATGCGAGAATGTTGAAACCGTCCAGTGGTAGGTTAATTCGATCATTTTTGACGTTTTAATATGCGGCCCCTCCAGGTGTTTGTGGTATAAGTTTTTATCGAGTTGTTTAACTCAGGAGACAAAGGTCAGAAAGGTTGAGACTCATTCTGGCACGTCTTCAGTTCGCTTTCTTGAATTTGTTAAGTGTTCATTCAAATAGAATTGCAGAACAAAACAATACATAACACCTTTTGAAATTCTTTCGAAGGAACATCGTTCGGTTGCATTTCAATTGTACGGCAGGTCAAAATTTTATTTTTAACTGAAATACTTTTAATGAATAAAACTAGAGTATAGATTACTAGTAAGTAACTTCAGTGTGAAAGTCAGTTCTGCCTTGGAAGCTGCTAAGAATCAAACTAAGATGTATTTAAAAGGCTAAAAAAGTTAAAAATTAATAGAAAACATTTGAACCCTCTAACTGCTTTATCGATCTACATCTTCCTTTGTCTTTTTACGGCAGGGTTTATCTTTTTAAATAAAAATACAATAAACCATTGTCATGGTAAAAACAATGGTGTTACGGTATCTAGCACCGTTGTGCTTATTGAGGACACTACATAAACAAAAGAATATGGTAAACTGAATAGAACTCAGTACTTGTCAAGGAACTTATAAGTAATGGGAGAATGGCCAGTTGGCTTTTTACATCGTGGACTAGTTGAATTCCAAAGAAGAATCAATTTCAAGTTTAGAGCCTTAACACCACCAGCTCACTCCACCCGCGCAAGCTACTCATATCCAGATTTTCAAATATCCAAACTGAAAAATACTTATATATATTAAATCATAGTTAATGGAGGGGACTGGTTATGAAGCCCGGCAAACATCAAATGAGCAAACAAAGATTTCAAGAGTTATGTTGGAAGGTCCACGACCGTGCACAAACTTTTGTTTTGCGCTCATACACTTTGCATGAATTACGTAACCAAAACGTTTCTATTGGTTAGTTCCTCAGTACGGAGTAAACGACTACTGTGTTTTGTGCACGTTCAAGGCCAAAAAAGCGAACAAAAACATACAACTAAGAACTTTTTCGGGTTTCATATACCATTCCCCTCCATTAACTATGATCAGGAGCCCATTAATGGGTAATGGGTAATGGGCTCCTGCTATGATACAATTCGACTGGAGGTGTTTTCTATTTATCATGTACTCTGTGTTTTTAAAGAAAACAATAACTGAATTACAGCAAACAGAAACCACAAAGCAAACTGATTTAAACCCAATATAAAAGCTTGAATCGCGGGGAAAAACCGTCTTAACCCTCATAGCCTCTTACTAGTTCGTCACGCAATCTTGGAGAGGAGGTCCGTGACAAGCCGCGTAGGATGACCCAAGTCTTAATTCAGATCGTCGTATTCGTATCGTCGTACTGTGCTATTAGTTTGGTGAAAAGGAAGTGATCGCGAGGATCACAGAGAAAAGATATATCAACGGGAGCAATTATTCAATTCAAGAAATGCGTTACACCAGTCACGCGCGACTCGGTCGCATGCCGGACGTGTCACAGAATCCTCGATTTCTATTCCGGCGCCGGTCAAAATGCATATAAGGTCCAAGTGTAATGGGAATTTAACAAACTTCTTTCGAGGTCGTTTTTTTTTTCTTATCACGCAATCGTTGCTTCACAGCCCAACAAGCAAAAAGATTGCGTGATAAATACCCGCGGGAAAACTCAAGTGACCACTGCCACAATCGTTTGTTCGATTCTGCAATAGGCACGATTTAGACTGTACAACAAAATACTAGTAAAATGCGCACTAAAATAGGAGAAGAGCTTCAGATTTTCCTTACCTGCTTTTTTTGCCTTTCTTTAGACTCAAGTCTATTAAAAAATAACAACGAAGATTGTTGTACATCTTGACAGCCGGTTAGTCTCGTCAAAAGAAGGTGATTTACAAAGGTCTTTGTAAGTGAAGCACCTTAATTTCGCTTTCTCATTCTTAGACTACTCTTTGTCACCCGGCGGGGAGGGGACTCCCATATGGAGTGGACGGGGATGCTCGTCGGAAATTTTGAATTTAACCTCTAAAAGAGACCAATCTGGGCGTGGCCGAAGCTTATGCAGACCCCTAAAAGAGACCAGTTTATAAAACAGACAAATAAAAGGTACAGTGGCTTTAAATGATGGCGAATTTGTTTATATCAATTGAGTAACTATAAAGAATCAAAATTCTTTCTGTTTTGTTACTTCTTCACGTGCAACCCTTAACGAGACCTTGACGGCTAAAAATAGTGACATTTTGACCAGAACACCCTGAGCGAGACCAAAATCCGAAATTTACACCCCTAAGCGAGACGACGAGCATCCCCGTCCATTCCATATGGGAGTCCCCCCCCCCCCCCCGGGCTTTGTCACCAGTCGGCTCAGTGAAATGCTACGAGAAGCTACATACATCGCAAATGATGTCGATGTAAGCCTTGCTGTACTATCCCCAGGCCCCTCAGTTCGAAAAGGCGCAACCACTGATTTATACATCACGCAACTCGCGGTACCACACAACCTCAAATGTATTTCATTTCGCATTCATTCAACAAATTTTGCACTATGAAAGGCATGGCTTTGTGATCCAACGGCCAGGAAAAACTAAACCCTCCGTCAAAAGACGAGGCATGAATACTAGCACGACTCCATTGCATAACTAATTAACTTGTCACACCTCACTCAAAGACTCTTTAATAATTTACAAAGCGCCGTTGAAATAACAACGGGTACCTTGACTTTGAAGAATGCGTTACCATCCAGTCTTTGAAATTGACTTGTTTTGACACAGATTTGTATGTAAAACTCTGCATTTGAAGTACTGGTTTAAATTTATTTACGTTCAGGAAGTTACGGGACATTACGGATTCTCCTATCAAGGAATTAGCTTTAGGCAGATCAAAGAATTCCTCAACACTTTATTTCTTGGAGCATGCGTGATTTCGCTGTCGGGAGATAAACAAATGGCTATTCACGACCGCGACCAGGCCTGAAATGAATTGAAGTTATCTCTGCGTAAAGTTATTTAAACGCGGCATAATCTACGTTATGGCGGCGAGACTTATGCTTTTGACTGCGCTCGCTTATTTTCTATCGACAACTAGATTTGTGGACTCGGAGATCTTTACCGCGCTGTCCCATGTGGAACGGTTAATAAATATCGAAATGGAACTCTCCGACGCGCTCGAAGATTACCTCTTTGAACAAGAATCGCGGCTGAAGAAATTACGATCCTTTAACGAGGACGTGAAGAGGGCAATGGGCAGAGCGATATCTAACAGGGATGAATATATTGGACACCCAGTGAACACTTATTTAATGATCAAGCGACTCGTGAAAGAATGGACGCAACACGTGAAATCGATTGAACAGGAAGGCGACGCAGAAGGTAAATTTGTCAGATTGTCAGTAAGTATAAAACCACGTCGAGGTAGAAAACGACTTTATTAATAGGTCACCTTGAAAGGGCGAGAAAGGTAATTCAAAGGAATCAATGCTACCAACAAGAATCGATTCAACGAATGGGACTGAAAAAATGAAAAACACTGAACTGTCGGACGGATAAATTAAACTCTATCGATGCGGAAAATGTTAGATATTTTGTTGTGTGAAAGGGCTATTTGCATGTACAAGTATAACAGCGTCCCTAAAAAGTGACCAAAATGCAGAGGAAAGGAAGACATCTTTTTGAATAGAAAAGGAAAGGTCTTGCGTGAATGTTGTTCAAAAACGCTTGTGATTGATAGATGAGGTTAATGTGACTGATGTTTCATTATTTCCGGTGAGAAGTACCAAGCGTTATATTTCGTTGACATTGCAAAACGCTAGATTAAAATCGTTATTATCTTATATATGTGATCAGTATATTTACAAATTGCTACAGCTTTCTTTTCCTTTTAGCCTGCGTACTTAGCTTTCCATATTATGTTTAAATTTAAAACGAATTTATATAACTACTCCAAATGCATCGATGCGATTCAATAACCTTTCCGATTCTTTCAAAAGGTTTTTAACAACAAGGTGAGTGTTTTAATCGAAGAGCTAAGAAAAACAAACACATTATTTGTCTTAGCCTTTATTAAATCTGGGCGAGAGAAGTTTTATTTAATCTGCATGCTTCATTTAACGTTGACTTTTCAGACGCAAAGCTTACGGTAAATTGAATGTTACAAATTTGGCACATTTCTAAATTATTTCCGTCCATCAACTGCTAAATGTAATAAATTGGGGAACCTATTATCGACGTATAGTAATAATTAAATATTGCTCCAATTTCCGAGGTCTCTAATGAGAAGTCCTTGATCAAAATTATTTTTTTGACAAACGCTAAAAGGTCCGACCGACATCTATACGTTATGTCACAAATTACAATTACTGCTATAAATAATAAGAAACATTAAATAAAATAAAAACCAGCAATATTTATATTTGCTATTTAGGTGCTAAAAATTGTTTATAAATCGATCGTAAGAGAACGCTTTCTTTACCGAAACGAAATTTCGCTGCAGAACTTTTTACAATCAGAGATCTAAGATCATCGGTAGTTGAAAGATGCGTTAGGTTAACTTTGACATAACGATAAAACCAAACCATACGAGATTATAACAATCTTTGGGTTATTTAACAGCTAAAATAGCTATTTTCATAAACACTGTAACCTTATTTTATAGAAAAGTGAATGATTTACTCCAGATTACGATCCCATTTTTAGATTCCTCATGTTCACATCGCGTGAGTCCAAGCGTTTTCTCTCGTTTGGCAAACCGCAATTTCCATGTGCTCTCGTTTTCTGCAAATTTGACCTGAGCAAACTTTCACGGGGTTCGGCTCGACTGTAGTTTTGTTTTTGTTTGATGGCAAGATCAGTGATGCGAATTCTCGTGCATTCCAGGTCGTTTGATCTCGCGTTGTAATGATAGACATTTGGAGTGCAACTCCCATGTTACGACACAGATCAACTAAGCATATGGTTCAATACAGTAAAACCCTCATGTGAGCTAAAACTCTGACAAAATAGGTAGTTGTGTTTTGGCGTAGTTATTGGCAATTTAGGCTAAGTTGATTGTTATTAGGTCCTTATTTCTATGAAGGATGTATAGTTGTTGATGACCAGAAAAATAAATAATCTTGGGTTTGATCCTTTAATATACAGTATTTGCTCACAATTGTATTTATGTACGTGTATCTTCTTGCGATATATATTTGCAATTTCAAGAACACACTCCTTGATTAAAATGTTTATCATAATTTAACTGTAACCCACATATAAGAACCTGCTCGATCTTGGTTGGCTAAACATGTTCTTATATTTTTGGGTTTTAAAATGGCAAATTTCTGCCAGCAGGTAGACTGCAAAACAGTCGTTTTCGGACGTTTTCGGAAGGCGCGAAGTGCCGTAAGCGCGCGATCCTTGCGTGTGAAGCGCGCGAGCGTCACCCGCCCGTAGGGTTCTCTCACCATTCTCCCTCGCCGTTTTTACACTCGCTCCAGACCTTTCGTTCGAATATTGACCGTCGCCCGCATTCGCAAAAAATACGACTGTTTTGCAGTCTAGGCAGGAGGTTCTTAAACCACTAAGGTTCTTACACGCGGGTTTTTACTGTGTTGATCAGGGTTGATCATTATTCTTGTGCGCCAAAACGGCACGGAGATGTCTTGCAAACGCAGCAAGTTCTTTCTTGAAGGTTTGTCATCATAAATGTAATTATTATATGGCTAGCTCCGTGAGCGGGCAAGATGAATCAAATCCTGCGTTGTGATTGGCTACCCGAGCGGGCAAGATGGAGCTATCTTGCCCACTCGGGACTACCCGCCGTCTCCCGCAAGATAAATTTCCCCGAAAACCATATAATAAATCCTTTATTGACCAAGCTTGTTCGGCCAAGGTGGCTGGATATTGGCCTCGTTCTTTTTTTGCGTGTTTATGGACCTCGACTCCGTCTCGGTCCATAAACACGCAAAAAAAGAACTTGGCCAATATCCAGCCATCTTGATCTCACACTTGGTCAATAACCCATATTTACAGGTCTGCTTATTGACAAGCTTGAGAACTATCGTCAGTTCTTCCCTGGACAGGATGATTTAGAAGGGGCAATGGCCGCCATCAAGAGACTTCAGGAAGTCTACAACCTGAAACCGTTCGACTTCACTAGCGGTAAATACAGTATTCGTACAGCCTCAGGATCTTTGCTGACTGCTACGGACGCGTTCAATTTTGGTCGCGGAGCGTTC
This sequence comes from Orbicella faveolata, assembly GCF_042242905.1. Classification (NCBI taxonomy): domain Eukaryota; kingdom Metazoa; phylum Cnidaria; class Anthozoa; order Scleractinia; family Merulinidae; genus Orbicella; species Orbicella faveolata. The sequence continues at coordinate 3,444,020 of NW_028301555.1, forward strand.
GTGTCCGAGGACATGGAAAACACTCGGCAGTGGATGGCCGAGTCACTGAGGTTGTTAGACATGGAGTCTAGTAGCCAGAAAGAGATCCCGAATCGATTTTCTGTGCTGGATCACTTAGCTTGGTCTTCCTATCAGGTAACTATGGCAACTGAAGATTGTTTGAAAAGAGGTCAAAGTTATAGGCCAATTCAACAATCCTACCTTTAATCCTGCCATGCATTCTCCGCGCCGAGGGAGGATGCATTCTGGAGGAAAGGGGGTAATACCTTGTTTCACATACATGGCTCTTTAAACTCGAACAACTGCCGACTTTTCGTACATCGTTATTTTCTGGTAAAAAATTTCATACTGAGTAAACATTCCTAGATGTGGGGAGCTTACAATACCACATACTTTTTAACGAGGAAGGAATTTCTATGTCAAAGACATGAGAATGGCCTCAGTTTACAGAAACATTTTCCTTTCTTTCACACAGCTCGGCGATGTAAGAAGTGCTATAAATTACACTATTGAAGCCCTTAAAGTCGGTAAGCATATCACATTATTGCTTTTTCTCTCAATATTTGGTTAGTTTCCTTGTTCAAGGCTTATACTTTTCAAATCTTGTCGTAGACCTATTCCATTGTCGACTCTCGACTAAGGAGGCTGCGTTCGAGTGATAATTCAAATTGATAAGTTCAATTTTTCGTTGCTCTCGTGGACTGCTGTCGGTGTACTACCGATCTGGTTATCACTTAAAAAACGTGTCTTTTCTTAGCTGGCAGTTAAGATTTCAATTCTCAGATATCGGCGAACACACCAACCAAACTTCCAATTAGCCTTTGGTTTAACCTTCTTCACGCCCCCTTTTTTTGTTTTTTTGTTTTGTTTTGTTTTGTTTTTTCATTTCAGTGCCAGATCATGAACGATCCAAGGTGAACCTTGGCAACTTCAGGGAGTTACTAATGGAAGCTGGAGAAGAGAAATCAAAGAAACCAGAAAATAAGGAACGTGAATTCCCGTATCTGGCGAGCAAACTTCCTCAGTCGACGCTGAAGAACTTCGACTGGTTCGAGGAGAGACGCATTTTTAAGAAACTCTGTCGAGGAGATCCTATGCCACACGTAAGCCATTAAACCGAAACACTTCAGAAACACAGTAAGAGTAATATTCACTGTTAACTTGCAGTTAGATAGGTCGTTTGTAATGAAAACGAGGCGCGGTGTCCTGGTGGGTAGATCGTGTGTTTCAGTCCTTGCATTGCATATGACCAGTGCGCGTGAAATTTGAATTGTCCAGGAAGAACTGTGCTGTCCTTTCGCCAATTGTATGTTAACAGGAGAGGTATATCGTATTGAACTAGGGCAGCGTTTGTCACTGGAGACGGCACTGAATATTCCCGAAAAGGGATTTATAAGATTTTTAAAACATTACGTATCAGATTATAAAAAGTAAAAAATATAAAACATATTGTGTCCCCAAGCTTCTACCCCGTCCAAAGTCACTCCTGTTTTCAGAGTGGACTCCTGTTACTCCGGCTTAGAGTTTGGCTACTTTCCAGTGGGAGATCGAGACCTAAATATCTAAAAGGGGCTCCACCATATAAATATATATTTAGGGTTAGGGTTGGGATGGTTATGGATGGCTGTAGACTTGTGCTAACCTACCTTACTGGCCTACGTTTTGTTTGGTCTTCGCATCAGGCGCCTCAAAGCCCAGAGAGACTCAGGTGTTACTACAAGACAGGCCATCCTCTCTGTACCATTAAACGGTGTCCCATTGAGGTGGTCTTTACAAACCCGGACATCATGATCCTGCGCAATATAATGAGTGATGCTGAAATCGACAAAGTTATAAAGATATCAAAACCTTTGGTAAGGACGCTCTTTTACTTAACATTTAATTTCCTTTAGAGTTCCTCTGCGGAACTTGTTGGAGACAGACAAAAGTGCAGTTACAACATGGTCTTTTGAGGAAAGAAACTTTACTCCCTGATATAATTATGTTACTATTTTTTTAGCTCAGTAGAGCAACTGTTCATAACCCAATAACGGGACAGCTGGAGTTTGCACACTACAGGATAAGCAAAAAGTACGTAAGTTAAAAAATATATATCAGTTAAATCAGTAACTAAAAGTTTTCTTTTAAAAAATCATTTTTTTATAAGTAAAAGAAAAGCGAGCAGTTATAATTAAAGTGGTGATACTTAAAAAAAAAAAAAAATGACTGAACGACGTGAATTACAGAGCCGGGAGAGACGTACAAATGTTTGTCCATTTTATAATTTTTTTGATTTGACGCTGTGATTAACTTCCTTCATAACTAAAGGTCCGTCCACACTACTCCAAAGAAATTTCAAAACGCGGCTTTATTTCTACCGTTAAGCCTACCGTCCACACTGATCCGTAAGAATTTGAAAACGTTGGCCCTGCGCTTTAGTGTGGACAGAAAGCATTTTGAAAACGTAGCTTTTCGAAAACGATGGCATCACGATAGTCATGTGATTTCCTTGCCCGAGTTTTGCTCACCGGTGATTGCTGCGTTTTCAAATTTCTCCCGCGTAGTGTGGACGGAAATCGAGCCTAAAAATTGACGGAAATGAGAGCGATTTTTAGTTGTTATCTCTTCGAGTGCACCCTTAAAGATACTTTGACAGCTAGAAATAGTAGCGTTTTGTGCTGAACACCCTGAGTGGAACAGAAGCCTTGATTTACACTATGCGAGACAACGAGCATCCCCGACCTTGTCTTATGGAAGTCCCAACACTCCCCCCCCCCTCCCATTAGCCAAACTCTCATCTATGACTGCACATAGAAGTGAAAGCTACTTTTATTATCATAAGATCTCAACTAAGAAGGTAAACACTGAATTTTATTGATTTATTGATTGATTGATAGATTGATTTATTGATTTATTTAATTTTGTTTTTCAAAGTTGCTGGTTAAACGGTGGCCACGATGAGCTCATTGATCGTGTGAACGCACGAATGTCAGCATTGACGGGATTAAATTTGAAAACCGCAGAGGATTTCCAGGTGTTTGTTTTGTTTCTTTCAAACTTTCCACTTATTTTCCATTTCTTATCCTCTTCTTTGTGATGAATCGCATAGCTGAGAGAATTCTTGCACTCTGATTGGCTATCGATGCGATGTTTAGTGGGAACTGAAGTTTTGCACGTATCCCACACTTCTCAAAAGTGTTTGTTTGGCATTGCCGGCAAAATATTTAAAAAGAAAAACTCCAGTTTATGCATTGAATGTCAGCGTCGACGTTGGAAAAGCCAAAAGAAAGGAGTTTTGGAAAGGCGTGGGTTGAACTCAGTTTCAACTTTCCCTAGTAATTGAAGAAGAAAAGGAGTTGTTTTCGCTATATAGCAAGTCCAGGAAACTGCTTGACTAAAGTCTAAGGAGAACTAGAACTAAAATGCCTGAAACGACCGCAGAAATTAGTCTTTATTATTGGCTTATGTTTTCAACGAAATGAGCCACAAAAGCAGCGGTAAAACTTTCTTTTTCACTGCATCAGTGAAACAAGAAAGAAATTAAAATGTCCGTGTCGCGTGAACAAACTCCATTGTCAATAAACGGTAGATATACATATAAACATTGCTCAAAAGCAAACGTGCACGTACGCTTGAATTTCATGTACATGTAAAAGAATAGCTTCCTATTTTTTGAAGTTTATACTGTCGATAGTTTTGTGTCATTTTATCTTTCATTTGATGTACATATAGCTTACATATAGCCAAGAGTATCACACAATAAACTGCTATTGATTGATTGATTGATTGATTCATTCATTCATTGACTGAATGATAGATAGTTTGATCGCAATCGGGTAGTTGTCTTTCATTGAAATCCAACAAGACAACTTCTTTCAATTTGTTTGCACTGCAGCAAAATTTATATATGCTCCAAACTTTCAGGAAAAAATAACTTGTTACATTCTTTAACTTAAACTGTCGATCACTTGACTTGTACATGCATTTATCGTTTCTAACATTTGCAAAGCAAAGCAACCGCTCTAAGCAGTTCGTGGAAATCAACAGACGTTGGCACAGCGAACTGATCATGAGTTGCTTCGCGAAACAAACAACAAATGAGATTTGAAAACCGGCCTTACTCTTAAACGTAAAGAATTATTTGTGACGCTTAAAGCCTCGAACTTTTGAGTATCATATTTTTAATGTTACGTTCATTCAAGCTTAAGGTACTTACTTGATTTCGTCTTCTTCAAACCTTTACCCGCGGTATCGTTGAATGCTTTCAGCTCGGATGCGAGCTCGAATTTGCCGCGATCGAAGAGCGAAAAAGGAAGTAGTTATGATATTTTTCTTCATCTAATGGATTGAACCTGCAATAGAGGTTGTATAAGCCAAGGACGGTCTGGCAACTACCACCATTACGCCATTTAAATAATACAAAGCTTGTTAGAACAATTACTGAGAAAACGTAGCTTCGCCGACCACGGGGTTCAAATGATGTTTTCTCATTCACCGTCATTTGTAATCGTTGTTGCCTGCTGACAATCATGACAGTTCCTTCGTAATGGCTTTTCGAGCGGATGTTGCAAATGAAACATTCACCCGTTTATGTCTGATTTATTTTATGGAAAAGCTATGAGGGTTCAAGGAAAATACGAGTTAAATTGCACTGGAAAGGCTAATATTGTTTTCTTTTTTTTGCGTGAAATTTAACGAGAAATTTCCTTGCCAGGAAAGGAATTTTCTTGTAGAATACACTGTGTGGTTCGTTGTTGTTTTTCGTTGTCTGTAAAAAAACCACCATTGACTGTTTAAAGCCTCCAAAGATACTAGTCTTAGACCTTAGCTTGGAAGATGTCTAGGAAGTTTTCCGTTGTTACGTTTGCAGCATATTTCATTCGTGTTTATTCCAAACGCTGTGAGACATATTGCCGGAAAAAGCCTCGGGGGTGTTGTTGGCAGTTTTCAATACCAATATCTGTAAATTGTTATGAGGGCTTTCACTCAGTCCAATTTAATTATAATTTAATTTATTTTGATCTACTCTTTGCCAGGTTCAAAATTATGGATTGGCAGGACACTATGATCCCCACTTCGACTTTTCAAGGGTATGTTGCTTATCTGGTAAACCTCCACTGATTGCGTTGTTAGAGATATACCGGTACTCTCATCTTTCTTAAGCACTCTTACTGCGTTCTCTCTTTAGGATCTTCAGAATTCGACACTGGGTCGACTTGGCACCGGAAACAGGATAGCTACAGTTCTTCTCTACGTATGTGATCCCCTATGCTTTGTGTCACTTAAGTTAAACCTCGTTGCCAGGGTCTTCCATTTCCCCCTCTAAAGGATGAGAGACTCCGGGAACGAGGGTGAGAAGATGTGAGAACCTAGGAGCGAGGTTGACTTAATTTCAGACATTGAAACTCGTTCACTATCGCAAGAGTCAGCGAACCTGAATTTGTTTGCCCACACGCCTTTTCCTCACATGATTCCCCCATTTGCTACGTCTGCGTTCGCACGCTAGCTACCTATTTGATTGCCCACACGACATTTCAACTCTTCAGACAGCAAGGCAGTGTACGTCCCTAAGACAAAATTCTAATTGCTTTTCAGTCAGCAGAAACTTGTCAGCCGAGGATTTATTGCAAATTCGCGAATGTGGTTCGATCTCTCACCGTTAACGTAATTTAGTCAGCAAATTTTGGATTTTCAGACAAGTTCTGGTGACAACTGAAACTAGCCTTTACCTTAAAAGCTTGAGATTGCTAAAAACAAAACCCCGACTTTTCATGACCTGCAGACCACTAAGCTCCCTGAATTAAGTTTTTACTTGAAATAGTAACCTTAAGTAAATGCACCGAAAGTTTTCTTTACCGAATTTTACTTTTACTTACATTCACAGATGACCGATGTGGAGGCCGGTGGAGCTACCGTGTTCCCGTATGTGGGTGCCAGGGTAATGCCCAAAAAGGTAAGAAACACATTCACAGGTGATATGCTAAATTTGGCGCTCAAATAAAAACCATGTGTTATACTTGAATGTGACACTTCATTTGGTGCCTCACCGCAAAGCAAGATCGATACGAAGGTTCCCCTTTCTGTTGATCTTGAATTTTCTAACTTTCTCTTTGGAGAATTTGCTTCTAGGCCGAGAACATTATTCTCATGAGGCAGTCTAAATTTGTTAATTTGTTATCAACCAGGATTTAGCATATTTTATCTCAAGGGAAGTAAGAGTTGCAGGAAATATATAGGGTGGGACATTTAACGTAATAAGCCCCGAGGTTCTACTCAATTCAGTTGAACACCGCCCTCAATATTGGCACGTCTAAACTAATCGTTGTAACGAGCGAGTACAAGTTCAGGAACTGAGCCCTCTGTCTCCGAACCGAAGTTGCTAAGCAACATGACGTACACAGATTACGTCATGCTGGCGTCACGATTTTGCAACAACCGGGAGTGGTCGCGCTGGTTTGAAAGTGTGAAACGAATCGTAACCCTCTGAAGGCCTCCACAAAGATTTGAATAAAGCGCCATCGGTCTGTCCCCCTCCCTTCCCCTGCTAAAGCACGTCTTATTCTCTTGTTAGGGCGATGCTGTGTTCTGGCACAATCTACTGCGATCAGGCGATGGTGATTTCAGAACACGTCACGCTGGATGTCCTGTTCTAAAGGGCTGGAAATGGGGTAAGTTGCTAAACGCATTTGATGCTCTTTATCCCGAGTTCGACTTTAAAATTCTCAGCACTGTTTTCCGTATTCTCGTTTGGTAGAAGTTGGTTTAGGTCAAATGCATTCGCCCCCATTCAATGGTCTTTCATCCCTACGAGCTGCTAGCCCTCTATACTCTTCACGCAATATTTTTCTCCAAACGTTCGTGACAAACCAAAAGCGCAAAAAAAAAAAAAAATCAAAGGTCTTAATAAGAGGCTCATTTTAACGGAGGCAATGAGGAGAACATGTCAACTCATCACTACTGAGCTAAGATGTTATTGGACTGACAGTACAGAGAATAATTTGTGACAAAATTTACGAACAGAACCAATTCACTGCAGTGAGCTATTTGTACTTGTAGACATTGGACCACTTGTTTTAAGATCGATGATATATCTGCAAAATAAGGCAGCACAGTTAGATTTATGGTTACTAGTCGAGCAGTCTTAGTATACCAATTAACATCTTGACTGAATTTTTCCTTTCCATAAATATTTTGGTATCGTTGTTCACGAAGCAGCTTTACAGAGCTTTATCGATGGCCACCCCAAAGCTGCAGCAGTCACATGCACGTATTGCAGACCTTTTTTGTTTCTGATGCGACGTTAACATTCTTTTCCAGTTTCCAACAAGTGGATTCATGAGTACGGAAACGAATTTAGGAGACCATGTTCACTGTCACCGAAAGTGTGAACTTTGAGGCATCTCTGAAAGGATCATTGGCTAGTATTGGATTAACAGGATAGGAGAATTCGCTTTAAACTCTCAGAAATTTTTATTTTTTTGTAATTAATTTCTGCTGGTCAGGTTTAAAGAAAGAAAATCTTAGCGCAGACATTGCTTCACGGAGCATAGAAAGTAAATGCCGGCCTTTACACTGTAGAACGGTTCATCCAACTTCCAAAAAGTGTTGCACAAAAAAAGAAAAATAGGAAGTCTAGAGTGCCACTGATCATATATCTGCATATAACTAAGGTGAAGAATGCGTAGTGGGAACCGCTACATCTAGCTAATCGCTAATATTAAACATAATCTGTAACTAAAAGAGTAATAAGCTCACAAGTTATTGTGACGTTATAATTCCATTTAGTATAAAATGCTATGTTTCTTGTCAATCGGTATGCAGTCTAAAGCTCTCAGATTGCCAGGGACTGGGTAAGATTTGTCATGGAAAGAGCGAAATAAACGGAAGAAGGATATCAGTAAAGACGATATGGAAAATTTTTCTGAATACATGTATTACGTGGTCCTTCTTTAGTTTTCCACAATTCGCTACTAACGAATGCACTCAATGCACGCAATTTTTAATATGTGTTGCTGCGGTCTCGCTCAAGAACGGTCTGGATACGCGGTACTATAATCCATCAAATATTTTCCCTCGCACGTCTAAACATGTCACGTGAGTAAATTTGCTTCAGCTAAAACTGAGGAAAATCCGAGGGATAATAAACATAGCCTCCATCTGGCGCGTTTTCGCGCGTTCTGATTGGCTACTTGGGATAGTGTGTACTATCCACCTCCCATCTCGCGACAGTCGTAAGCAAAATAGTTTCTCGATTTCCTACTGCAAAAGGGGAAGAAATTTTAGCAATCTATAAAGCAGCCGTCCCTGCTAATACAAAGAAAACTACAAAAGTCGGTTTGGCAGCATTTACAAGTACGGTTTCATTACTTTTGCAACTGACAACTTTAATAACGCTGCTTAAGGGTTATTGTTTAGAGGTTAGCGAAATTTAATCAATGAAATTTATAGGAATGTTTCAACCAAAGTTACAGTAGAAAGTATATATAAAGTATATAGAAAGTTCAACATTTGTTTTCGACGTATGGTGTTGCTAGAAATGATTTTTTTGAGAAGATATTTAATACAGTCTTACAGACGTTTGCAATACGATGTAAATAATATTGGTACTAGGTTTTTGTCCACTTGTTACTTGAACTTCTGGTGGATTCCGTCTTAAAACGATAAGGTTATAACTCTGTAGCGTCGGCACATTAAAATAAATACTTTGTTCAATGCAAGGACTGTTAATCTAGCAAAAACATAAAAGATAAGTCATCTATTGACCTATGCGACAGCCTTCTCCGACATGCCATTTCAATATCAGCTTTATTACAAAACGAAGAAAGCTGCGATGCTACAACCTTGTAAAACGTCAAGTTCTCCGAGGGTCTTATGTCTGATAAAACTAAATCTTCAGAAGGAAAGGTAAGTTTTAATTTTGGAATGTGTCACGTCACATGAAAACCGGCAATACATTTACTTGTGATAAGATTCCCAGCCTGGCGTGATCCATGAAGAATATGCAGAAATCAATTATTTCTCAAGAAATTTTAACATAAAATTTACTAACAAATTACGTTTTGGAAATCTTAAATTAAACCTTGAAATGAAGCACCTGTTTGAAAGCATTTTTCTGGATGTTGTTACAACTGACACTTTTGAGTTTTATATGCAAACGAAAAAATAGGAGCTTCTACATACCTTTCTAAACTATTTCTACAAATCTAGCCACGACAATAAGAAAAATTAAACTTCTGACCTCACACTTCCTTCTGATACGATGAACTGGATATTTTAATTTATTTTCATACAGTACTCAAGGCCAGAGTAACATTAGGATTTTAGGGAAAGTTTACAACGTTAGACAGCCTTGACGTCGGGCAATGTCATATGATGTCAGTGGTGATTTTTTTTTCTTGCGTTTTTTGCACAACGTGAACAGCGGCGCTAAAAACAATCGCACGTGACTAAGAGGTCGGCCCTTGATTGATCAATTCAATCTCTCGCTTGGTGTTGCAGTGACTCTCTCATCAGTGTTACATCTTGAACAGTGTCGATTTTTTAAGTTTAAAGTATGTCATCTATGACTACATCTGAAATACACAGGCATCGGAAAATGCAATTTAGAAGCTGATTGTCGGCCCGACTTGATTGATCAATTCAATCTCTCGCTTGATATTGCAGTGACTCTATCTCTCATCAGTGTTACATCTTGAACATTGTCGATTTTTAAGTTAAGTTTAAACCATGTCATCTATGACTACATATACATCTGAAATACACAGGGATCGAAAAAAGCAATTTCAATCACATGTCCAAGCTGATTGTCGGTCCCTTGATTGATCAATTCAATCTCCCGCTTGGTATTGCAGCGACTCTCTCATCAGTGTTACATCTTGAACAGTGTCGATTTTTAAGTTAAGTTTAAACCATGTCATCTCTGACTACATATACATCTGAAATACACAGGCATCGGAAAAAGTAATTTCAATCACATGTCCAAGCTGATTGTCGGTCCCTTGATTGATCAATTCAATCTCCCGCTTGGTATTGCAGCGACTCTCTCATCAGTGTTACATCTTGAATAGTGTCGATTTTTAAGTTTAAAGCTTGTCATCTCTGACTACATCTGGAATACACAGGCATCGAAAATAGCAATTTCAATCTCATGTTGAGCCAGAAGCTGATTGCACCTCAGGAAGCATTCGACTTGATGGAAACAACGTCCGCATGTATTTAGGTGCGGAGAATATGGGGGTTGAAAAAGGAGACGAATTCCATACTCGTTTAGCATAGTGGTTAACAAGGGCTCGACAAAGTGTCCGTGATGAAATCCGCAGGTTCCATCAACACTGTATCTCCCCTTTCCAGAACCTGTGTTCCATCTCCTCTTACCAGTACAGTGGCCTCTTCGAAAAACAGAAGCAATTCATTACCATTCCAGGGACCATCCAGGATATTCACGTGATCCACACCTCGAATAGAATGTCGTAAGTTCACTGTAAAATTTGCATTGGATGCATTGAACTTTGAATGTTGGTGTTCCTATATAGCTGTTTCCAAACATACGATTGCCGGCTTCTTTAATTTTAACACTGCACTCGTCAAAAAAGTGAAGCGTTACCGGATTAAGGTCACTTACTTACTTGAGGTAAGCGTCAACTAGAGCGATATTATCTGCTGTAGTCGATTCCAGCGGGATTACTTGAACCTTCTTAAATACGACATACAGAGATCAGTTTTGATACATTGGGATATTGCCGCTTTACTTGGAACATCCCACGTAACCACATAACATAACCACTCCATCGAGCACCATTCTTTATGGCAATTCGGATAAATGTAAAACTAGGTTTTAGCAGTTTTTCCAACTCCGGCAATAAATTTGATAACATGGGGAGTGCCCTGGATGGAATGCTCTGGGAGTAGAAATAGACGAGCTTGCGTGGTCATGATCACGAAGAACATTTTGTACAAAATGACGTCTGGTTCTCGTCAGTTCTGAAATTTGTCGCTGCGATAAATGGACGTGGTTCACATCAAGGTCTCGCTCCCGGAACGACGAAGGCAACCTTCTCCCGTTAACCTACAATCCGCCACGTCTGTTCAACGCAAGGTTAACGACTGGCAGCATAACAAGTTATTTATCTAGAACATAATATTTCAACCAATTTCCTACGAGCTCTTCTCATTCACCGGTTTTTTAACGAATCACATTCGAAAGGCATTTTTAAGACGCGACAATATTCAAACCAGGAGCCATCATCAAACCCACCTTACACTGCTTTTGTTTTCATTTATTTCCTAAATCAACCAACTACGCAATGATAATTAAGTGCAGCATATAATTGTTCCTAAACCCGCAAGCACACGAAAGTACTGTTTGAGTTTGACATTTAACCGATACCGTAGTCCGCGTAAGCATCACCGGTCAACGATCAAGTTGAGATTCATTGTTTTGTACCGGACACTTGATTGGCTGGATTTGAAAATGTTGGAATCTATTGTTTCAGTTCTACGTATACCTTCTGATTATTTTTCATTGTCTGGCCTGGGTGACCCCGGTTCAGTAAACGCACTGTAAATATTTCCTTTGTTTTACAATGCAAAATGTTTACTAATCTGATAAGGTAACATCGTCTTATTCGATAGTAACTCAATGCAAAATATTTCTTATCCCTTGTTATTATCAAGTTTCCATATAACGCGCGCTCTGATTGGCTGAAACAGCGTGCTTTATCAGAGAACAGAGCACGGGTTGATGACGGTAAGTTGGCTTCCAAATTTTTGCTTCGGAATTTTGACAAATTTGACCCAAATTAAACATCCCCTGTGACTCAGACAAACGCACTGGAAGCGAGCTATTTTTCTGCAGTAAATATGGCTCACAGAGACCATTGTTAGCAACAGTAATGTTAAAACTGTACTAAAATAACAAGTTTTGCTAGATTCCCGCCGACAAAACATGTACAGCTGTAGCGAAATTCACAAATTCTCAACCTAAGCAGTGCTTCAATAAAGACATTAATTTTGTTACGAAGGCAGAAATTATACTAAGAAGTAAAACAACGACAGAAAACAATTGAACTGTCTCTGTTTATGATGAGAAGCTTTATTTTTGTAAATTTACAATTAAAAATGCTCATTTGCTCAAACAACACTTACATGCAGTGTAGTAACGCTCGTTCTCCGGTCATCTCAGCGAAGTAAACCGACGAGTGGTCAGTGCAAAACTTGCTCTGATATTCTCTTCTGTGTTCGAAGTAGAACCAGTGGGAGCCGTTAAGTCTTTCTAACTTTTACGCTAGTTCGGGCAATCTTGCTGCATGCGGCTACAAGCCGTAAATAACTGTAGCTCCTTTCAAATTCAACCCGGCATTTCGCATTTACATCCACGTGCTTTGAGCTCCGCGTTTCGTAATTTCCACTGGAAAAGTGCTCGTTTTCATGGGCCACAATACGGCCGGATTCCTCTGGACTATAAACCTTTACCTGCCTTGAGATCCGTATTTAAAAATTAACTTAAAAGCGAACTTTGAAGGCATAGGTCTTCGCTCGAGAGCCGCTCAAACTTCTCGAAACTGAAAGCTTAGCTGAAGTCCAGTTTGTGATTGACAGCTGTCGCTTCGTTAGCCAATCAAATTATTTGAACAATTCTAACAAGGATTGTGATTGGCTTATTTTAGCGTGCTTTATCAGAGGACAGTGCACGGCTGACGCGACTTTTGCTCGTTTGGAAAATAAAGTTTGGTTTGAAAATTCAGCCGAATGCGTGGGGAAATTATCTGATTCTTTATCATAAAACAAATAAAGAAGCCTCGACTGTGTCTGTTCTGTTGTAAAGCACTTAGGAAGCGGTAGAACACTCAAGAAGTAGGGAAAAACACTCGACTACGTCTCGTGTTTTCCCCTACACTTCTTTCGTGCTCTACCGCTTCCTGCGTGCTTTACAACAGAACAGAGCACAGTCGGGGCTTCTTTATTTGTTAATTAGTTTTCAGAACAATAATTAATGTACAAAGGATCTTGCCATTTTGGGAATCGACATAAATGTAGAGTTTCTGCAGAAATGTGACTGTACAATATTTCCACTGTTATTAATTTTGTTTAATTATTTGTTTGTTTCTTTGCAATAGTTTTTTCCGTTGACGCTGCAACTTCATGCTGCAAACTGAAGTACACACTTTTTTCTCCGTGTAATTTCTTTTAGCTGCTGATAAGGACAGCCATAAATTAATAGTTTTGATGAAAAGAAACCCCTTTATCAGAAGTACTCATAATGCAATACTCTCCAGAGGCGGATCCAGGGGAGGGGTTGAGGGGGTTCCAACCCCCCCTTTGAGCAGCTTTTTTTTTTGTTATTTTGTTTGATTCTTCCTACAAATAATAGAATAAAATTGTTTTTTACAAAGTTGTTTCACTTCCACCATTCGACTGCTTTTCAAGTTTTGAAAAGATAATGTACATTTCGCGACTGCTGTGGAGGATATTACTTGCAAGAAAGTCGTATCAGGATCGCGTCATCAGACAGGATCAGATATAACAAGCGACATGTACAGGTGAAATTCATTCAAACGTAAACGAGTGGGATTGGGACCAAGCGAATGCTTGAGTATTGTTGAGGTGTGTTCAACGTTGGACGGAAAATGAAGAAAATAACAGATTTTTATACAAAGAAATCAGGTGAGTTCGTGGTTCAGAACAAAGAAATATTAGACCTTGCTGAGAAACTGGGAATCGTTGAAGCTATTCCCAGAAAGACAAGCATACAGAGGAATCGCTCAAACATTCCCAGTTCTAGTCCAATTCATCATTACAAAAAATCTATGGCTATTCCCCTTCTTGATTCCCTGATCAGTCAAATGCAAGACCGATTTTGTGACGAGGATCGCCACGCCCGTCACTTGCTTTATCTAGTACCCTCAATCATAGTTACAAACACCCTGGAGCTATCTGAAGCAACAGAAGGCATGCTGTTCTGGGAGAATGACCTTCCATTTCCCAAATCCCTTGGGAATGAGCTGCGAAGATGGCAAACGATGTGGCAGTCAGCAGAGAAGGAACTTCCAAGCAATCTTCTATTAGCACTTGGCGCGTGTGACGAGGATGCTTTTCCAAACATCCATCGTCTTCTGCGCATTGCGTGCACCCTACCAATCAGTAGTGCGGAAGCTGAGCGGTCCTTTTCGCTCATGAAACGGATCAAAACCTGCACCAGATCAACGATGTCTGAAGAGCGCTTTTCAGATCTCGCTGTTATTGCTATGCATTATCCTGAGAGATTCGAGGTAGACGAGATATGCGAGGCCTTTGCAAAAGCTCATCCTAGAAGACTATTTCAGGCTACGTTGTTTGATTAATGAGGTATGCAGAGAAACGACAAATAACTATTGATGATACTGCTGTCCCTTTCAATCATGCATTATTATTTTTGGGTTCCTGGCTGAGAAATAAGATAAATTCCAGATTATATATCATGCCTTCACAACTCTTTTGAAGTCTCGGGAATGCTGCAAAAGGCGTTTTAGAGGGAAAAATCGGAAACATTACTTTTTTGGGGGAGGGGCATGGCTCCGGACCCCTTAAGAGCTCGTGCCAGAGGTACCACTGCGTGAAAGCCAAAATATTCTAGAGTATTCTAGACTCGAATATGTGATTGTGACGCAATAGAATCCTAGAGTATTCAAGCCGCACACAACACGTGACGTACACCTGGAATATTCGTGTCGAATGTGGTGGAATACGCTCCGTTCATAATCGTTCGAGGATTTTCGTTAAAATATACCACACATCTGTCGTACTCCTAGAGTATGATGGCGAACCCTTTGTAAAAAGAACTTTATAAAAGAAGGTAACAGTTCGGGTGCATAGCATTCTCCTGGAAACAAAATTTAGACTATGAATTCAAAGTATGTGCGATCTGCGCGTGTATACGTTTATCCTCGAATACGTGATCTTGACGCCAAAGCTATAGAATTCTAGAGTATTCATGGCGTGTACAACCGTGACGTGGACCTGGAAAATTCTTATCGAATATGGGCATACGGGAGGAGCACGACCGTATATTCGTTCGTTGACCAGAACAATTGTACTTTTTTGGTTCATGTTGTCGGCGCAGCGCATGTGTTTCGCTTGAGTCAAGAAATTTACACACTTTGTTGTAACTTCGAATTCCCGTCATTCGGTTTTGACCGACGCTTTCGGGATAATCACTACAAAGCGATTTCTCTTTGTGTGACCCGTCTCGTCTGAGGTGGTTAAGTGCTGCACAGCACGAAACCACAAATTGGACACTACGGGATACGTAAAGTTCCGCAAAGTTAAACTGACTAGAGACACGTAAAGCTGCGCAAAGTTTGGTTAGTAAGAGGAATCAAGCTCGTTTCGGAGAAGTTTTGGTGTATTCAGCGGAGAAAGTCCCGAGGCCTTCAGAAAAATATCTTTTCTCTGTGGGATGAGTTTATCTCCGGAGCCCGCAGGGAAACGGAACTCCTAAATAACGGCCCAATAGCTTCCTCAGTCGACTCCCTGCCATCATATCAACATTGCATTACGTTTGAACAAGAAATCGCAAAACGTATTGCGACGACGAAAACACTTTAATCAGATTTTTTCCTCGAGGTTACTTTTGAAACGAAATTGACGTTAAATGTGTTTCGAAGCGACTTGTAACGAAATGAGAGAAACGACATACATCAGCATTCTGAGTGTCCGACCTTCAACAAGCACGGATCAGCGGTTTTCCACATTAGATACCATGTTCTCTCGGTTCTCGCGCCATCTTTTGGCGTTCTTTTTGAAAGGTGTGAAATGTTGAAGCTTGCATCGATCTCTTGGTCCTTTTTCACTGTTTAAAAACTCTACTTTGGCGGACAAAATTCAGTTTACCTTCACTTCTTCTCTGTGCACGATTTCAAGCAGTTTTTGGTGGCATACAGCCGGTGAAAACATCGATACATACGGAGGTACGAGTCAACAACAACAGGTAAAACGTAAGCCATTGTTGTCTTCCCGGGTTGTCTTGTACGTACGAGTGAGTTAAGCTTAAGTTTCCAGGGTAAACTTCAGTTGTAAAGTTTGCTTAAGATGTATGGAATTGCCTCTGGTTGTAAATGTTTCTTTATCAAGCAGAAGCTATACATTGGAAGTTAATGTAACCTTGATTTCAAAAGGGACAGCAATGGGAATGATATTGAATTAAACCATTAAATCAAACTACTGTGTAAAATTTACTGATTGATTTATTATGATATTTTCCTTAGTACTGCAAGGTTGATTTGAGGTTTCCCAGTATGGATGTACACATAAACTTAACTAACCTTTTATGCGTATTGTATTTTAATCATAGGATGAAGTAAAATTGGTAATGCCTTACATGTATGTATAATCCCTGACATCCTTACTTGAAGAAAAAAAAAAAAGGAGAACCTGTGAGGAAGAACTCTGGCTTACAAGATACATGTATGTATTTTTGACTATTTAGGGGGCCATGGAGAATTTTTAAGATTTATTTTTGTAAGAGCTTTTGAAAAATTATATTGGCAAGCAAATTTTAGCATTTCACCAGTCAGTCTCTATATATTTTACATATAAACAAGGTGATTTGCAGATCTGTTTTCAGAGTGCTCAGTAGTAAACTACAGCGTGATTATAACAGATGATGAACTGAGCAACTGTAGATCTGACTTCAGTTGACATTTTATTACTATTTAGTTTGTAGTACACAATTTGTGTGCAGCACTCATGAGATAAAATTGCCAAATGCGAATTTACATCATTACACTGATTTGAAATACACATGCAACCATTGGAAATATGATAGCTACAATAAGTGAATGCTTTTACAAAAAAAAAAAGTTGGAAATTATAGATAAACGCTGTTACTATTGTGGAACAACAGAAGCTTTAAAAGTTAAGATTAAGCATTTTTTCAGGAAGAATTTGTTTGCGCGTCTACATGAAGTTATCAGTTCATTCCATTTATTCAGAGAGGCTAACTCAGGTTTACAAAGGTACTTCTCACAGAGGCATGGGTTACATCGATTTGAAGTGGGGTTATATGGGGCAGCTTGCTTTAAAATCTTTCAAGTGACTTTGAACTTTGATTTATTGTCAAAGTCACTTGGAGGCTGCCCAATATAACCCCACTTCAAATCGATGTAACCTACGCCTCTGGGAGAAGTACTTTATTATTTATAAACCTGAGTTAGCCTCTCTGAACAAACAGAATGAACCGATTAGATAACTTCATGTAGACATGCAAACAAATTTCTCCTAAAAAATGTTAACTGTTAAATTTTAAATTTTACATCTTCTCTTGTATTTCAATAATAACAGAGTTTATTCGTAATTTCCAACTTTCCTTTGTTTTGTAAAAGCATTCGCTTATTTTAGCTATCACATTTCCGATGGTTGCCTGTGTATTCAAATTAGTGTAATGATGTAAATTCCCATTTGGCAATTTTATCTGATGAGTACTGCAGACAAGTTGTGTTGTACGAAACTAAATAGTAATAAAATGTCAAGTCAAATCTACATTTGATCAGCTCGTCATCTGTTATTTTATATATACATTATATTAAGGTACATGTAAACCCTGTTTCATCGATGACTACTACAAATTTCAAGACAATTTGCTATAGTAATGTCAAACTACAGTGGAACTTTGATATAATGAAGTGCTAAGGAATTGGCAAAGCATGTTCACTATAACAGGGTTTCGTTGTATCAAGGTTCTTTTCCGTATAGTCTACTATTACTGGGGCCATAAAAATCATTCGTTATACTGAGGACCTCATCATATAGAGGTTCATTAAGTCGAGGTTCCACTGTACTAACCATATTCCTTCCAAAGGTAAATATTGAAAATTGAGTTTTATTACTCATTTAGGTTATTAGCCTAAGGAGGAATTTGTTTGCATGTCTACATGAAGTTATCTAATCAGTTCATTCTGTTTGTTCAGAGTGGCTATTGGCTATTAGCCACTCATTTCAGGTTAAGTGCTGAAAATTCAGAACAATGTTGAATTTGATAGTCAAATTTTGATTGGATTAATTAACGCATAAAAAGTTTGCACCATATCTAGCAAAAAATTAAAGGCTTCTAGAGCTTGCCTACCTTTTTCAGTGCAAAGTGAAACATAATCATTCAGTAACCTTGAACATTGTTGCTTGAATCGTTTTGAATGTTTTTAAGCCCACAAACTCTGGCCCTCACATCCTTTCATACTTTGTTTGCACTGTAAACTTGATTAATGTGCAACACAACTCTCTCTTCTCTCAAAGGCATCTTAAGTATGTTTTTGCATGCAGTAGAAACCCAGGTGCTTACAGCGTAGCTTTCCAAATGTGATAAAACCTTTTGGTCATCAATTCTGTCGACACTTAGTGTTGATCTCAGGTCTCAGTTTGAATTTTCAGCTCTTTGTCTTAGGTTACCCTATATATTTCAGAGTGTTTTGCACCCACACCATTTAGCATGTCTAATTAAAGCCAATAAAGCTGGCTATCAATCTACACATACATCTACATGTACACCAAGAATTTTGAAATAAAATGAATTGTCAAATTTTTCAGGGTTTCTCTATGCGAGCATCCAAATCACTTTTTGAAAGCTAAGTCAAAGTGAGTCTGCCTCAAATTTTGGACAGTAGCTAGTTTATCATCCATGTCTGTTAATTTTTATTTTGAAATATTTTTTCTCTGAGAGTGATTTTTGAATGATCACTCCACCATTCTTTAATCCTGGTTTGGAAATGTTCTGTAACTTTTTACTGCGATTGAATATGGTAACACGCAGGCAATTTTTTTAGTGTTTTGTGTCCAGAAACTGAGAAACAAATTAAATTAACAAGAAACAAAGTTCACTTTGACTTGTACATGTAGCTTTCAAAATGTGATAATAATAATAATAATGGTTTGGACGCCAGCACTAAAATGTCTAGAAAAATTTGGCGATTCATTTTATTTGAAAGTCCTTGGTATAGTTTGATAGCCAGCTCTATAAGTTTTAATTTGATATGGGGTTTACATACAGTGTCTACAGATTAAATCGGATGCACTACATCCCTTTTGTGTGAGACACTTCTAAAGGTATATGGTAATGTTAAGAGGGTTCCAATTGTTGAACCAAATAATAATGATGTTAAATATGCAAAGTAGCAATTCATTAATTCATCCTTAATTCTCTTTCGTAACATAGCAGCATCTAGTTCTAAAGTTTGCATACAAAATGTAAGTGTTTTTTAGACTGCTTCTCAGATGATTCCTTCTGCTTTTTCATAGTATAGCAGCATCTAGTTAGAAAGTTGTATGCAAAATGTTATAGAAGAGTGGTTTTCAGACTTTGCTTCTCAAATGCTTCATTTTCCCCTTTCATAACACAGCAGCATCTAGTTGTAAAGTTTGCAAAAAAAAATGTTCTAGTGTTTTTTAAAGACTTTGCTTCTCAGATGGTTATGCTTTTTCGTAACAAAGCAGCATCTAGATATAAAGTAAATGCATACAAAATGTTATGTTTTTTTAGGTTTTGCTTCTCAGATGGTTCCTTATACTTTTTCATAACATAGGGTCTTGGCAATGTAAATTCTTCCATAGTTCGGTGAAAATAAACATACACGAACAAGTAACAATATAAGTTTTATTATTTATAAATAAAGTATAAAATTTTAAATGAAATGAAGATGTCATAACGGCAGTTGTTCACTTTTGTTGGAATAACATACATATTAAATAAATCAATCAATCAATCAATCAATCAATAAATATTGTCCTGGTAATTTTCTTTCTTTTGGGTGGGTTTTGTTAGGAATCCAAAGGAATTAAAAAGTGTGTCAGTTACACATGGCAGTTTGAACACAGTTTGGGGGATATACAAGCTTTGGTAAGGGTCCTCAGTACTTCACGTTGGCGTCAGTATTCGATCACGTGTTCCAGTCGAACAGGAGACATGAATTGAAGTGTGTCGTTTAGGATACCTTAAAACTTCACGTATGCCTCAGTATTCAAACATGAACACGTTTCATGCTTCGCATGAGTCTCGTGTCCCAGTCGAACACCACAGAACACTTGAAGTGTGTCGTTCAGAATACCTTAAAATCTCACGTATGCCTCAGTATTCAAACATGAACACGTTTCATACTTCGCGTGAGTCTCGTGTCCCAGTCGAACACCACAGAACACTTGAAGTGTGTCGTTTCGAATACCTTAAAACGTCACATCTGCCTCAGTATTCAAACATGAATACGTTTCATACTTCGCGTGAGTCCCGTGTTCCAGTCGAACACCACAGAACACTTGAAGTGTGTCGTTTCGAATACCTTAAAACGTCACATCTGCCTCAGTATTCAAACATGAACACGTTTCATACTTCGCATGAGTCTCGTGTTCTAGTCGCACGCTTCGAAACACACGCGTGTTGTCTGACTGAACTACGCGGTAGCGTATATTACCTGCATAAAACCCGTTCTTGGCGACGCAAGATATCTTTGGTTGTGAAAAATGTGACATGACTTTCGTATTCATAGCGTGCGATTCTCGAAAATTGGAGCATACTTGACGTATTCATTAGTATTCGAAGACGTTCACGTCAGAAGTGGCGTCGTACATCTCGTGTTCCGGTCGCAAACTCTCGAACGACTGAGAGTATTCGAAAATGTTCGAGTCATAAATGATCGCTATATCTTCGAAGAACATCTAATGCAACATTAATCTACCAAAACATGGCCCGTATGATTTATCGAACACTTCGAGTCATTCACGAGTATTAAATTTGAATACGGAAAAACAGGCCGGATTCCTATAGAATATTCCAGGTGTATTTCGAGTCAGCCGCAATCGAATACGTCAGAACATTGCGGCATACGCGGCGTGCGCCGATCCGTATTCGAGCGAATTCGGGCCCGAATATTTGGCTTTTCGCGCAGTGTACGGGGCCGTAACTCGCCTTCCACACCATTGGCGTTAAAGGTTACTACAATAGTGTACAAGCCCCCCTTTCAGAAATTCCTGGATCCGCCCCTGCTCTCACGGTTGTAACAGTCTAGACCGTACTTGAATAAATGTGATATCATCTTATATATCGTTGACAAAATACGAAATGGACCTCCAAGGGATAACGCACAAGTAGAAAATCTGTCAAGTTGCACACGGAAAGCAACTATGTATGCTTCCATTACAGTTATTATGAAATATCATGATTCACCTAGTAGTCGGCAAGCTTAAAATAATCAAATACTCCGATAAAGCTGAAACATCAGAATAATAATTATCAGTATTTCCCTGAAATGAAAAAACAAAAAAATCAGTTACAAAAATCATTTCTTACTATATCAGTTATTCGAAACAATTTATATTTCGCCTCAACGTGATATCAGTTGGGTTGCTATGGGAAAGTATAGTAAAAACACAGATTTTCTGTCATCTTGCGTCGTGAATACCCGGCACCCCGTGTATGTTGTCATCTAACTGAAATGATCCTCGCTTATAAAGGATAAGCAAAGCGATTTTTTAGTAAAAATTTTCAAGCTTTTTGAATTCACGGTCAGCTAAGCCGACATACGAAATGAACTCGAATAATCTGACTGAACTGTCAAGCGCAGGCCTTTGCATTTATCATTTCCTGGTGAGGTGCTTCTGCTATAAAAAAGTCTAAGAAAGGTGAGTGAAGCAAATATTTATTTGTTGAAAGTTTAGTCGGGCAGTTTCCTTGTATATTTTATAGTTTATACCTCGCTGGATCTAGTAATGTATCGCAAAATTGTTGTATATTGACATTTTTTTTCGTTCGAAGGGTGGCCTGCTGTTTTTGCTAAAATTACAACTTGACTTTCTGCTAAGTTCAGTTCAAAATGATCTTTCTTTGATCGATTTGGGCTAAAATTCGCATCCACATACATCGTTTTAGTTAGTAATATTAACAAGTAAATTTGATTCCGATAAACCAAAGTTTTCTTCGCCAACAAAAGCGCGATACACAAAAATTTCAATTTGATGTTGTTCACAGGAGAAAGAAGCAATGAATAATTACTTTTAAAAACAATGGCAGAAATGATGTTTGGGTTTTTGATTTCACAATTACTTCCAGTCCAACGTGCCATATATTTTGTTTGCAGTAACCTAAAAGGCAATATAGTTTACATCAGTTTTTATATTCCGTGACATAGGATTTGTTACCGCGCTGTTAGTTGTGAAAAAATCACCTGCCACCTTAGAGTACTGTTTCGTTCAACTTATTTACCAACATTGGTTTTTAAGTTGTCTCCGTGGACAAGAGACGCAGATTTTCTCAAACCTGCAGGAAAAAAGCGGAAACTTCAACGACAAAGCTGCAATTTCTCTGAAACACTTGCCAAAAACTATTTGAGTTCTGAAGAAATAAAGGCTGCAAATTTAGACTTCCTCTGAAAATCTATAGCAAAAAAAAAAAACAGACACAATTAGATTAATATCTGTATTACAATTGTTACGTTGTGAAATTTTCTACAACAGACATAACGGAGTACTTCTATTTTTAAAACGGCTTTGATGATTTTAAAAAAATATATTTACCCTAATTAATTGTAAAACTGCATTATTTTTGTTATACGCTTTCTAAAGCCATTAAGATATTTTCATCCTGATATTTGCTCACAAACATTATTTGCTCTACACCGGGTATAAAACTCCTTTGTCCCGAGGACTTATATTTATATCCTATAGTATAAAGTAAAGTGAAATACTCCAACGCTATTTAGCATAAGAATAGCTATTGGCCGGAGTTTTTAAGAGAGCTGTGTCCGTTTCTGTTGAGCAGCTAATTATTACGAACGCAATTGCGTGCCTTCAAATTTTGATGCAAAGCAACTTGCACGAAAACTGGTGTTCGAGCACAAAACTAAGAAAGCGACATCGATGTGTCGAACGTTTCTATTGAAGGAAGTTACTAGAACCAAGTTATAGAAATCGCCCTCAGCTACAGAATAATGAATACGTCTTGGAAATTTATTGCGAGAACCCTTGCACGAAGCATTGCCACAATCAGAACAAAGTAGTTTTGACATGACATTTCATAAGTTCATTTATGTTCCGGTTTTGTTAAAAATCTTGATGAAAGTCAGCGTTTTTTAAATTCTAAAACATACATCGTTCTGATTTCGTTTCACAAAGGAATAGTTCTATTCCAACTTTTAATGACAAAGTAAGAGTTTTCACCGCTTAATTAAGTTTCACAAACAAATAACAAAGCATTTCAAATCAATTTCATAAACAAATTCTTCCCCCAAAAAACCTCAAATTAGAAGTTTTCTGAGGAAGTGAATCCACAGCATCATTGGGCAACTCAAGCTTCTTTTAACAAAGAATTCTAGCTTAATGAGGCAATACAGAAAGGATATTTCATCATGTAAGGGTTGGGAGGCAACAGTTTTATTACTGTCTGGTATTGGCGTGAGATACTTGAGAGCAGTACTGTTTGTTATTACTCTGCAAGCTGGTTTTAACTTTTCGTTTTGTGGATGAAACACCAATATGTGACTGTTTAATTAAATGAAAGTTATTGAGTAGTACTTTCATATGTTTATCTCTATCACGTTGTATAAGGTGCTTCTAACTTTAAGTCTGGGAATGAAACCTAATTACAAAACCATTCAAATGAAAGCTACTCAGCAATACGTTCATTTTGCACCACTTATCACTCTATCTAAGGTTATTATAACCATCGACTGTGGGTGATACTCTTTCGTGAGACCGTTGCAATAATTTGGCACTATTAACTATGCTGACGTTTTTCTGTGAATGAAACAATTGTAAAATTTTGAAACCACTCATATAAAAGCTATTCAATATTAACTTGATGTAATACTGTTTGTTTTTCAATTAACACTTTGCCTACGTTGTCTGTTCCAAATTGATCCAGTATGGTTAAAAGTTGGTAAATTTTAATGACAAAACATTGTTTGTAAACATATATTTTTACGATGGAAAAAGGTCAGAAAAATGACACTTTTGACTCTTGGCTTCACTTTCTATAAAGAAAAAGTGAAATCGATTTGGCCATAAGCCAGTGTTGTTTGCTTTATTTTGTTCTTGGAGAGTAAGAATCCTTCGAACGTGATGGCACGAGGACTGCATATAACAACGTATTTATATTGTTAGCAGGTATGTGTGAATGGCTGTGCGCGTTTTCTATACGCGTTCGAATGCTTCGTCACTGTACTATAAAAAAAACTCCTGAAATTACCAAATTTTATATTTTATACAGTCACTTTTTATTATATTTTTCATGTTTGAATGCTCAGTAGTAAAAATCTAAACCAATATTAAAAAGCATCGTTACTTAAAGTGCTTAATCCATAATAATCAGCAAAGGCTTAAAAATAGCAAGAAAAAAACTGTTTGCATGTTGTCATTTTCTTTAGTCTAGAACAGGAAACCGCAACCCAGGTATTTGAAAAAGATTGAAAAGATAAAACTATTCATCCATTATATTAAAATGACAGCACAGTCGTGTATGGTGAAAGTGAAATAAGATGTTTCATGAGATACTTTATTTGTCTTTCAATCGTTTCAAGCAACACTCAATTGCTATTTTAATATTGTTTATATTTCGATGTACTGCAATAACAATCGTTCACTGACACACGAAAAGAAAAACAGCGTCACTCAGTAGGATTTGGGACCTACCACGTTTAAGTCGTGTATGTACATTTGTTTGCGCACATTTAAGCTTTGCTTTGAAACCACTGGGCGCCAACAGTCTGTCATTGAATAAAAGAGATGTCCATACATCAATTGGATAAAATCGATTGTAATTTTACGTTCTTTATATTACCGGACGAGACTTTGATGGCTACAATCACACTTGCTTGCAGAATATAATCAGAAAAGAAAGTTTGTTTTCTGGGATTGATATAGAAAAAAAAAACAGATCAGGAGAAGATCTAGAATTTGACAATATTTTTTGTTAATAATTAATCCAAATCCAAATAAAATAATGATAAGCGTTGACAAAATGTGAAAGGAGCTGTAAACAATGTGTGATAAATTGATTAGTTGAATGAACTGGTAACAAAGAGTAACTATCTCGTAAATGTGACTTATATAATCAAGTGTTGCAAGAGATTGTATTTGCGGAGGACCAAGCTCTACGCACGCAACCCGATAGAAATCAGATGAAAATAATCTCTTTTTATTAAAAACGTCTGAGATGAATTTCTTCCCTGATAGCTGATGGAACTTGGTGATTCGTATTTAAGCATAGAAGCTGTATATGTTCAGTCATTAAATAGCCGCATAAGTATTGCATAATAAGTGAAAAGTATGAAAGCTTCCCGCAAGATCAAATGCGGTAGCGTTTATTTTCCCGCCATTTCTAACAGGAAGGAAGGAGCCCGTGGCCCAAGCAAAACAGGAAATATCAAAAGAAGAGTATCATTAATTTCTTATATTAGAATATCTAAAAATATTTGAACGACGCCGACAAATAGCCCCAAGCGCTCTTTAGAAAATTTCGCTGCGAAAAATATTGATTTAAATATTCAATACAAACCGCACGTCTTGTTGCAGGCTAAAACGTTAAGACCATAGATCGATAATATTATACTATTATTTTAAAGAACTTGTTGAGAAACAATTTGATAATTAATTCTTCCTTTCCTCCTTAATTGAACGAAAGATCTAGCTGCCTTTCAAAATCCTGTCGGTTTTTTATTTTTATAAATACGTTCGTTTATTTCTTATTTTAGCTTTTTTCACGGTGATTTCTTCAAACAGTGCTAATTTTATAGACTTCAGGATGAACAGATTTTCAAGTTGCCGTTGACCCGACTGTGATTGTGTTACATCGGTAAAGTTAGAGATGTACGTATGTTGCGGGGAAAATGCGGTTAAATAAACCATATTGTCTCTCGCTGAGCTATTCGAGACATACAAGCTACTTTCTTAAGGGAAATATCGCTGTAAATTAATTCCATGACCACTTGGGCAACTACGTTTTTCTTATTTTGACTAATTTTAAAACGGAGCTGAACGCTAATCACCTGAAGCTGCTTTGGTACGCATTTTCAAAAGTTCGGCTTATAGTATTACCGATCGGCGTGATAATTATCCACGTATTATCAATTATTAATAAGAGGTTTTTCTTTTACATTGGATACAGGTTACTCGAGCCATGAGAATATTACCGAATGCAACCTCGACCTTGGCGCGGAACAGCATCATGCCTGGTTGCCTGAGAAAAACTTCAGAGACCTATCCATAGCATTATGACTATGAAGCGTATGGCTAACCAGAAGTGAAAGACATTTTGGGTCTTTAGCGGAACGAAGGAGATGGTTTTTGGAAAGAATTACATCCTTGCATTCCTTTTTGTGCTGCATCAGGTACACTGTTGTAACTGAAAAAAGCGAATGTTTGAGATTATAAACGAGAAACGTTTTCCTTTGTTTATCGATTCTTCTCAACCGTTCTGTTTGCTTTGTTTTTCTTCCTAGTGTCTTCGTGTTGCAAACGGGCTAAACATTGCTGGTAAGACTTTTCCGTGCAAAATTTGTGTTTAGCTTTGAATGTAATACAATTAACATTGTATTTAACAATTTATTTAGTAAAGCATGAATATTCTTCTGCTTTGTGTATCGAACTGTTTGAAGATGATTTCGGATATTTGAAAATCTGAAATTGCGCTTAAAAATTAGAGAAATCTATGATGTATAAATAACAAGTTGTCATGGTCGGGATTCTGGTTACGAAAAATTCCCAATATTGTTGAGTTAAATCTAAGTTACATGCAAAGACACAGCGTAACACTTTCTTGTTACCGCATGGAAAGTTACTTTCAACATTAACTCCAATGACCTAAAACTCTATATTTTGTCTGTTGAACCGTAAGTTATAGCACCATCTGAAATCTAGTTTGAACTGAGGAACGTTTATTTGCATTTCAAATTAATAGCATCAATACCTCACCGGTGAAATATCACACGCTAAGTCGTTTGTTAGCTGCATATCAGACTGGCTTTACCAGAAATCTGATGGAAATTATTTATCTCATTTCACAAAGGACACAGTGCCGTAAATCCCGTACTTATTACACGCATTCTTTTGTTTTCGCGCCGCGATAGTCAATCGATCTGCTTCGACTGATGCAAACTTCACGACAGGCGACGAATAAAACCTGACAAAACCACACATCAGGGGTATTCAACCTTTTTCTAAAACAAACCATCATTCTTTTAAAGAGGACTTCGCGAGATAAGATATCACGATCTCTATTGTTTTCATCTGAAGTTCTTTACAAAAGCTTTCGCTTGTGTTTTTGGAATAAGTAAGAATTCAGTTGAGCTCTGCGAGAAACACGCAAATAACCTGCCGTTTTGGAAAACCACCAAAAACCAAATAATGCCAATAAAACCATTAAGTTTTCGTCACATATAATCCCTTTTGCCATCCAAACGTGTGCTACGAGTGAGTCAAGAAAACAATCAATGTTGTAAACAACACTTGCAACACCGACTTGCTGTTACAAGTCACAGATTTGAATGAAAAGTGATCAGCGGAATCTATATAATGTCTTCCGTCACTGATTCTGGGAGTCTCTTTGCGCCGATGTTTGTTGTGAAATACCGCATACCGTTAATTGCCACATACCACCGTTTTGCTTTGTCTTCAAACTGATATCATGTTTGTGACATATGTATTTCTGTTGCTGTAATATCTGCCAAACGTGACTTTTTCAGCAAATTTTGGCAAAATTTTAAAGTCTTATTGCTAAATAATACTATACACAGATTTCTGGTGTCGAGCAAAATGAAGGAAGCCTTTCAATCACACTTTGAGAGTTAAAATGCAAGACAAAATAATAGCGAAATGAATTCTTGTTGAACATGTCTTTAATCTTATTTTTAGCTGAGAGTACAGAACTCAGTTCTAGACAAAGTGCTCGAACTCTTCAATGGTTGTTTCCACGAGCCATAATCGGGGACGGAGACCATAAGTCTTGGGATCCGCGCGCACCTATGATATGGGATAATTTTTCTATTTTTAGAACAAATTGCGCCATCCTGACGTCATATATCCGCGCGGATCCACGCACATGTCGGGGGCTCTCGCGTGGATGTTGTCACGTTGCGTGATCAAATGGTGAGAGTTGAGAGACCTTGAGAGATTATCTTGCGTATTTTTCACAGCGAAGGCAGGGAATAAGGCAGGGAGTACCAACCAGGGCGCTTGTATTTATTTTTATGCTCTGAGCTAACGGAAAAGGTGGGTTTTTCAGGGTCGAAAACAAGACTTCAATCTCCCGCTGGGAATGTAGAATAAGATCTGCTCGCGCTGGTTGTAAGCTTACGCGTATGTTTTTGCGTTTGTTCTGACTTAAGAATATAGCAAGAAAACTCTCTACTCTGGTATCGAGTTAATTTGTGAGTTTCTCAGACAATGGTTAATCATAACCAAAACCTGTTTTGATGGTTTGTTATTGTTTCTGCTTGTTTGGCGAGTTTGCAAAAGTTTTTGAAAGGAAAGTCTGACGCGTACAATTAGCTCATTTGCACGGTGCAGCTCGTGGACTTTCAAGTCCGAGTCGGTGTTTTCAATTGTCAACAAATCTTGACAAAGATTTCTTTCGTTACCTTTAGTGCTGAGATGCTGCAAAAAATTTCACGAACGCAAAAAAGCCGCTACTAACATCATGTGTGTTTCTTCAACATAAACAGAGTGAAGTTTTACACTGCGAAAATGAAAATAGACAAGGAGTTTTGATAACTCGATCAACAAAATCGAAATCGTTATTCGAAGTTGATTAAAGAAAGCGTCATCGTAACTTTGCTGATTATTTCTGCTTTATTCCCATATTTTCAGCTTAGCTTTTAGTATGTTCTCAAACATCAATCTTAAACATATTCAAAAACTATAGAGTTATTGTTTGAGTTCGATGTACGCTTTCACGCGAAAGTGCGGCGGAAGTACAATTTGTCATGTTTACTGACTGTACAAAACAAGCATCGGCGGGCGCTCTCATTCATCGACAAAAGAGAATTTACTGAATTTTTACAGGAATAAAACTGAGAAGTATCTACGGACGTAAAGTCATTGGGCCTTGATAAAACATCAAGCGTTACTTACAATTCAGGCGAAACTCAAACTAGCAATTATTTTGTTTTAACTTTTCGGTCGCGATAGACTGGCAAATTTCTCGCAAGCGTGTGGCAAGAGGAGCTAGGAAACTATGAAGTCCTGAAGCTCTGCTATATCTAAATATATCCATCTAGTTTTTTGCTGTGTAATGGAAAAGTTGCTAATCTTCAACATACGTGAAATTTAAAGTGGAGTAATGTACAGCTCATGTAAAAGAAACATCCGTCGGAACACAACTTGGTCAGCGATATATATCTAAGCTGAAAGCGGAACATACCTAAATTCGACACTGTCTTACTTCACTCAAACTGGAGCAGCTTACGACGAAAATACTTTAGCAAAATTCCAACGGACGTAAACACGTTGAGTTGTGGGCCAAAAACATGAAAAATTTCGGGAATTTCGGTCGCCATTTCCCCTGCGCGACATCCGCAAAAATCCTCGCAGCATGTACGCGCGTGTGCCGCAGGCGATGACGCAATTTGTTCTAAAAATAGAATTATTGTCCCATATCATTGGGACAGCCTCAATACTAATGATGGCGCGCGCTTACGGTCTCCGTCCCCGATTATGGCTCCTGTTGTTTCATAATATCTGGAGTCTCGATGCATAATTTAAATGCCAACATAGGCACGTAATGCGTGCCTAAAATCTCCAGACTTTAAAGACCAATGTTCAGGATAAAATATATCGACCAATTTAGCGATCGCAAGTGTTTTTGATAGTTTGCTAGACTAACAAGGATGCATTTATGAAATCAACATCACAAGCTTGAACGTCCGTGCCTTTTCAATCAGCTTATATATCCCTAGCATGTTCTCTTTTAGAGATACACTTCTTCAATATGGTGTAAGTTTGTGTAACCTTAATACGATTATTTGTTTCGTTAGGTAAATATGTCTCAATTAATTACACCGGTTGAGTATTTTGATCAACGTTTTCTTAGCATTTCTCCTTTACAAATATTCTTCTTTAATATGGTGTAAGTTAATTTGTTGACTAAAAAACTGAAATCTTAATACCACTATTTGTTTCATCAGGTTGAATTGTTTCAATCAATGGAACCAGTTGAATACTTTCATAAAATGAAATAAAATAAAATAAAATAAAATAAAATAAAAAAAAAAAAGTAATAAAATAAAATAAAATAAAATGAAATAAAATAAAATAAAATAAAATAAAAACACTGTATATTATTATTATCAACTTTTGGATAGAATGTGGTGAATTTCATGATTACAAAAACCATACAGTTTTTTCACTTTTAGGTCAAGTCCTATAAATCCTGGTCATATCATTTAGGAAGTATGGTACAACCTTGAGGGAAATATCCGATGAGAGCGTTTGCTTCAAAAAAAAATATGATCTGACGATGTATTAGCCAGTTGTGTTGCAAATTCCTGTACAATGATAAATATCTAACCATAGTTAATAGAATGGTTAAGAAGTCCGATAAACATCAAAGAAGCAAACAAACAGGCTAACATTTATGTTGAAAGGTCCTTGACCCTGCACATCTTTTGTTTTATGCTCATAATCGCAATGCTTCTATTATAATATTGGTTAGTTGTATGAGCACACATAACCACCCATTGTATTTTGCCAGGTCTTGTGCAGGGTCAACCACCAAAATAGCCAACAAAAAACATACAACAAAGAACTTTGCCAGGTTTCCTAACCATTCCCTCTATTAACTATCATCCAACATATGGTTATTTTGGTGCACTTCCACAGGGGACGACCCATGGTACAAAAAGGCGAGCTTTCACTGGTCATTCAACACCTTGACAGACCCCGGCATTGTAGACCAACGGGGCACCAACAGTGTCAGGGCCTATAACAAGAACGGCCTTCAACTGGATGGTTTGTTAGGGAGCTGGGCTGATCTGGGGGACTTCTCATACCACTGTATCAGCAACCCAGACGCATGCGCACTAGGCTTTACAATGACTTTCTGGTTGCGAGTTAACGACCGTCAAGATAAGCGATTTGTCATGAAAATTGCTTCTGCCACGCTAGCTGTCGGGACAACGGTGGAAATAGACAATGACGTGCTGGGTGTGTTCGTAAACAGTCCTGCAGTACAGCGGAATATCGAAATAAAGTGGCCTTACTCAAGATGGAATTTCGTAGCTGTAACGTGGAACAAAACAGAGGGCAAGGTCGGTGTTTTGTTAAACTGCAGCTCCGTGCCGTACCAGAAAGACACTGTCGACCGCAGTTATGATCTCGCACCCGTTCCGCCGTATCACACGCTTATACTGGGGGCCAATAACGCTCGACTGAGGAGCATTAAGATGACTATTGACGAACTTGCGGTCTGGGACGGCGTCTTGTCGACAAAGGACATATGTTATATCATGGAGTCTAAGGCAGGTAAAATGCAACAAGTTGGCTTTGAAAATAATTTTAAAATAAGGGAAACTTAACACATCGAAGTACATCTGTTAGGTAATAGATCACAGATGACGTCAAAATGTGGTAAGAAGAATAAAAAATGGCACAGAAGCCGTTAGGCAAGAATGTCATTGGTGTTCTTTGCACATTTTGATGTCATCTGTGGTCTGAACAGACGTACGGCAACATGAAATCTGTGTGTTTAATAAAGCAAAAAAATAAAAAATGTTAATGACGTCCTGTATGCCCACCAATTGATCATAAGTAGGAACAAATCAACCTTGAGGCTGACAAAACAATATTATATTAAAGGACATTTTTATTATGTTTGTTTATTAAAATATTGTAGTTCAAGTGTGTGTCCTCTCCGCGTAGTTTGGTTTTCAGCATATATACAAACGCTCTTTGAGCCAGTTTTATCGATCCATCCTGAGTCATGATATACACAATAGCTTTGGCTACTAAGGACCAATCCACCGTGGGAATAAAGATGGCGGATGTACATTTTACCACAAGGCCTTGCGAACCTAACACAGCCTAAAAGGCACAAAGAAAACCAAATTTTTACAAAATATGTCCCTGTACTAAGGAAATTAAGTAGCCTAGGTTTGAAGATTGTATAACGTTTCTGTACGTTTTTATGAACGTTGTTAAGATTTTCGTACGCTAAGAACTATGGGTAAATGTACCAGTCGCCATCCTTTTTCCTACGAAGGATTTATACAGGAAATTAACAAAGGCATGTGAAAACATAATATTATCATCCCAAGTATGCCAGTGCGAGTGAATGCTTGATTGAAAAAGTGTCAACCGAATGATGGAGAGGCTGTTTATTGTCTAGTGGACAGACTGACCGAGCGACTGACTGATCATGCCTGACTAAGTAAAAGACAGATCAAAGGGCCGACCTACCGACCCACCCACCGACTGACTGATTGATTACATCATTGAGAGATTCAATGGATTATGGTGAGCAGCCATAAAGCAGTCTTCAATATTGTTTTAACTACATATGTTCATTTCTTAGTTGATGGAAACTACACCAACTGGTCTGACTTCAGCCCGTGTTCGGTCTCATGTGGTCAGGGTACAAAAACGAGGACCAGATCTTGCACTAATCCTCGGCCACAACAAGGAGGGGAACCCTGTCAGGGTGATTCCAACGATGCACAGAATTGCTTTCTAAGGTACTGCCCTGTACATGGCAACTATACTGAATGGTCCGTGTTTAGCCCTTGCACGTTAACATGCGGAGGAGGCAAGCAATATCGAACTAGAACTTGCACTCGTCCTAGTCCCCAATACGGCGGACGTAACTGCTCGGGACTGGGTCCGGAGCGAGAGGACGTCGACTGTAATCAAAATCCTTGTCCAATTAATGGCGGTTACAGCGAGTGGTCGGATTATAGCGCATGCTCCGTGAGTTGCAACAGCGGAAAAGAAACCCGGACAAGAATGTGCAATCGACCATTACCACAACACGGAGGCAGGGACTGCTCTGAGTATGGACCAACCAAAGAAACGCGGTCCTGCTTTATTAAGGTGTGTCCCGTTGATGGTAACTATAGCAACTGGAGTGAGTTTAGCCCTTGCACTAAATCCTGCGGAAGTGGGCTGAAAACCAGGACTAGAGAATGCAACAATCCGGCCCCAGTGGGAGAGGGCAGGAATTGTTCTCGTTTAGGCCCACCAAAAGAGCACTGGCCTTGCAACACACAGCCTTGTCCAGTCAGTGGGGGATATACGCCATGGTCTGAATTCAGCCCATGCACAAAATCCTGTGCGGGTGGGACTCAGTTTAGGACACGCAACTGTACCAATCCCAAACCGGAAGCAGGAGGTCAAGATTGCACTCGTCTAGGGCCCCCTGAGGAGACAGCGCCATGTAACGCACAGCCCTGTCCCGTGGACGGTGGGTATGGAGAGTGGTCTAGATTCTCGTCATGTTCTCGGACGTGCGGTGGCGGAGAAAGCGTTAGATCAAGAAAGTGCAATAATCCAGCTCCACGGCATAAGGGAAGGGACTGTTTGCGATTAGGACCTGCGCGCGAAGCTCGTGATTGCAACCCAGAACAGTGTCCAGGTGGGAATTTTTGTTTCCCAAAACATTGTTTGTTATAAGAATGTATATTTTGGGAGCATGGATGGCGCATTTGTGGGAGCGCTTACCTCTCATCAGTGCGGCCCGTAGTTGAAATCCTGTACCGTCATCACAAGTGATTGAGTTTGCTATTGGTTCACACCTTGCTCCGAGCATTTTTCTCCGGCTCCTTCGGTTTTCCTCTATCCTCAAAAACACTACAAATTCCGATTGGATCAGTAAGAAAGCGCCTTTCCGAAGGATGTACCATTGCCTAGACGAATCTCAGTTATTTAGATTTAATCATTTTTGTAAGTTTCTTTTAAGCTTTCTTTTCTCAATTTTTAGACATTTCGAACCGAAGATGTTATTCAAATGTTATTTTCCCTTTTGAAAAAATAAAAGAAAGAAATTGACATGGCCCGCCCTCTGAAGCGCATTCAAGTTGTATGTTTTCATATACACTTCCGTGTCATTTGATGACTACATGCAGTATTATTACTGTTCTATATTTTTTCCCGCAGATATCAGTTTCATAACAGCCGTTACGTTCACAGAAGAGAAGTTTTACACTGACATTTTGAACATGAATACTAAGACGTTCAAACAACTGGAAAAGAAAATCAAATACAATGTAAGTCTGATCGATAGTAAATTCAATTTCTCCCAACAATATCTATACATTGTGTAGCAGACAGTTGATGAGAATATAGAAAAGTGATTTATATCAAATGATATGGTAGAATGTATATTAGCCCGGGAAATATGAAAAGACGACTCTTTTTTCTGTTAAGCCATCCGAGTTCAACAACTAGGAGCAGAAAAAAAATTGTCCTAAACCCTTTCGAAGTTTGCATGTAGCCGCGCATTTTTAGGAATAACCCTTCAAAGTAAGCTGTGGTAATCTGTAAGCAATTTTTTGAAATAGAGTTTGAAATATTGCCGGAATAATTGTCAACCCTTCGCGTTTCAGGTGGGTAAGATTTATGACGAAAATTCTGCTCTACAGTCGATTGAGGTTAAATGGTGTGGAACAACAGATGGGTAGGAAAAGAATGCTGCATAAGTACATTATAATTATACTACTAGTGTGATTTATAGCAAAGTTATAGCATTAGATAATTAAGTATAAAGAACAATTAGACTCGTCAGCCAATTTCAAAGCGTAATAAAACCAAAACCAGAACCAAAGTAATTGCCCAATTATACTTTCTACACTCAATTGAAAACTGCTGTGAGCAACTATGGACCTTCTCTTTTCGGAAATCAGTGATTTCTTAAGTAACAATTTTTGGTATCAACTACTTTCTCCTTTATTGTAATAGTTTTTTTTTTATTGTAATAAAGTGTGAGTCATCTGTGCATCTATAATTTATCAATTGTTACTTCTCAATATTTAAGATAATAATTTAGTAATTTGTTTCAAAAGTCTGACTGTCCAATATATTATTTCACAAACTGGGCACTCTATGGTCCCTCGCACAATAATTGAAATTAGTACATACTCGATCTTAAATCTGAGAAATTACTAGTACTGGATTAAAAAAATTCCCTCGGATGGCAAATTAGATTAAGCTCTTGACCTTGCTCGATTTGGTCGTCCTCTAAATTGTTATTACCTAAATCTTTCCCTTACTGAACAATGCGTTCCCCTGATGGATTTATTTATAATCTGATTGATCAAGGAAACTTATAAATGCTCTTGTGAAGGTGAATTAATCAACATGACACGAGCGTGGGACAAAGAAAAATTCTGAGTCCCCGACAGGAATCGAACCCATGACCTCCCGAACACCGGGCGGGCGCTCTATCCACTGAGCTACGAGAACTCATGGAGACATGCAAGGTCATTTAACTAAGTTCATATATGATAGGTGTCCTGCATACTGCTAGGATCAACGCTATCGAATTCATCGTGAGTAGTGATAAGTTAATAAAGATGGTGAATTTTAAGCTCGGTAATGAAATGTGAAGGCGAATTAATCAACATGACACGAACGTGGGACAAAGAAAAATTCTGAGTCTGCTCTTGTTTGCTGTTTATTCATAGCAGAGGCCCGGGTGTATCGTGCGTCCTACAGTTCGGCTTTAGGGCGGATCGTTATGACGGAGTTATCGCTCTACAAGACGCTCTGACGATGAGAAATATGTTATACTCCATGGCGGTCAAAACTCATTACATCAGCAGTACTGACGGTAAGGGAAAAAACACAAACTCTGTTTTACTCCTCCTACGATTTCCCAGTTCTTGTTTTGCTTGACTAGAATCGACTTTCCGTTTATCAAAGGCTCTAAGAGAAATTAGCCAGTGTCCGTGAACGAAGAAAAGATGCGTTTTGAACTAGAAGAGTTGTTCTGCGGAGCGATATTTTGCGTTTGAGGTAAATATCCTGCACAGGGGGCAAGTATCGCCTGGGATAAATCTATTAATTACAGAAGAAATGGTTTTTAAGTGGGAGAAGATAATTATCACAATTTTATTTCAGAATATCAGCAGTTTTTCGCGAATATGAGAAAGCTTAGTTGCAAAGCTGCAGGTTTTCAAAAATAGAGAGATCTCTATGCCAGCAGTTTCACTTTTTAACAATTTAATATCTGGAACTGATTAGACCAGATAAGACTCGTAGCTATTAAACGTAATATACATTATCACCTCTAGTTCCCAGTCACCCACCTGAAAACGTCACAGTTCGCAATACCAGCTCTCGAAGTATCAGCGTCACGTGGGACAGAATCCGGCCACACAGCTTATCGGGTGGAGCAATCCTTGGATACCGTCTAGCCTACTCTGACGAGGATGGCTCATCATGGAGTCTGGTGGTAGAAGGGAAGAAAAATACGCACGTAGAGTTAAAGCGTCTTCAGATTTACACCTTGTACTGTGTGAGAATTATGGGATACAACAGACGAGGAGATGGAAAAGCTTCATTCCCTGTTTGTACTTACACTGACAAAGATGGTAAGTCCCGCGATGTCGAGACATCTCGTAGGATTCAATCGAAAAATAAATTCATAGAGTTCAACAGACGGGTGACATGATAAGAAGTATTTTTACCTATCATACACCCTCCTTTAGAGTAAAGAAATGTGTGAAAAGAACAGTATTGGTTCCCAGGTGGACTTTGTTAAAATTCAACTTTTCGTGATAAATATTGGAACGAATGTGAAAATATTGAAGGGGCGCAGCCAGGATA
This sequence comes from Orbicella faveolata, assembly GCF_042242905.1. Classification (NCBI taxonomy): domain Eukaryota; kingdom Metazoa; phylum Cnidaria; class Anthozoa; order Scleractinia; family Merulinidae; genus Orbicella; species Orbicella faveolata. Next base: position 3,480,758 of record NW_028301555.1, read on the forward strand.
AAACATGGTGAAAATCACAAAACGATTTTTTACCCGTCGAAGACGGTAGTTCAGGCACTCGAAAGCTTGTATTTTTTTTAATCGTTTCAGCCAGATATCGTTTTAAAATTTTTACCATTAGAACGAATGTTTTATTTTATTAGCTGAAATTTGATTATTTTTCTTCAATAGAACGCATTTCTTAATTCAAACTCTCACTTAGTTCCAGATGGTGCGCCTCCAAACGTGACTGCGCGGAATCTGAGTTCCACAGAGCTCCTTGTGGAATGGTACTCGTTGCCAGCAAAATACATCCATGGCGTTTTGGTCGGCTATCAGATGAATTTCACAAGGGATAAGACAAACGTCACTAAAGTACTAAACATTCGACCGAATGTCACAAACTATCACGTGACTGGACTAGAGAGGTACGCTCCTTACGTCATTTCTTTAGCAGCTGTCAATGAAGTGGGTGTCGGTGTGTTTAGTCATGACGTCATTGCATGGACTGACGAGGCTGGTAAGTTTTGTTTAGCCTTTGTTGTAAAGTTTTACCAACCACGTACCAATCAGATGCACTTTAACTGGTACATATTGAGTATTCTAGTAAACTGCTATTCTACTGGGCTTTTTTTAAAGCAAAATAACGTGATCGGAAGACCTTTTAGTTTTGATCAAATGGAACCCAAAAATTCTTTCGGCTAATAATCTTTATCTTTAATATTGTCACACATTAAAAAAATCATAAAACAAAATTTGTTAACCCTGTTGGGGTTACAAAGCATGCGCGAAAGATTCCTTTCATCACTTCTATTATAACTTTAGATTTTTTATGTTCAGTGCCTTTTTGTGTCACAGCCCAACATAAGAAATGGGCTGTTCATCACTTTGAACTTCGAATCGAGAAGTGCAGACTCGGCTAGCGATAAATAAAAAACGGATAACTAACTCGAAATCAAAACTTAACTGAGCTGAAAAATTAACTGCAACATATACATTAATACCGACGTCTGTGTAGGGTTAATCTGACAGTTGAGAATTGGTCAAGCTGACGCGTTTTTTAACTGATATCTGAGATCTGAGACTTGTAATATTTAATTACGAATACAGTAGTTGAGAAATGGGCTGTAAATTTTAACAGATGGCTGAGCAATAGCCGAACAGTTATTTGATAACTTATATTCTAGTGGTCCATTCACATCCTCTGTTAAAACAAAATTCAGTTGACAAAATGCTGAGGGATCTCTGCGATGGATTGACATCACATCCAGTAGCGATATTCCAGTAGCTAACTAGTACCGTTAGTGAGAGCGGGATTACCTCCGACGGTAACAGGGGGCAGGGATAACTCTGGCCTGAGTGTAGAAATTCCAGCTCATCTACCGAATTATCAATTCCACAGCTCCTAGCAAACCTCCAAACATCTCACAGATATATTACACCAGTTCCACAAGTATTCGAGTGCACTGGGAACCAATCCCTCAGCAGTACGTTCACGGACGGTTGCTAGGATACCAGGTAGAGTACTGTCGGGTGGAGCCAGGCTGTCTGAACACTTGGAAAACTATCACTGTTGGCGCCAACGATCATGCAGCCACCATCACTGGCCTTAAAAAGCATGGAGCGTATGTCTTTCAAGTTGGAGCGTTCACAAGAAAGGGCAGGGGAACCTTAAGCAAAGCTTCCAAGATCAGGACAGATGAAGATGGTTCGTATCTAAATTGTTTGCCTATTAGTGTTGGTTTTTGGCTGTTGTTGCTGAAGTGCCTTTCTTTTTCTTTTCTTTTTCTCTTCTTCAATCACCAAGTCTTCTTGTTACGCATCGTTTGCTTGTCAATTTTTTAAGACTGAATTTTGACCTGGAAATTTGAATTGGCAAATCAAGATTGCAACCAGAATTGGAAGTTTTCTTGGATTTTAGGAAGGTAGAAAAAAGATTGCTAAACAGAGACAAAAATTCAAACATAATTATTGAATTGTAATGGTATTACCATTTAATATTTGAACTACACTGAGGCATTCCCTAGCTAATATATTTTTGATTCTGACATTTTTGGAGTTTTGTTTCTCTCTTTTTTTTTTCCGATTTGCAATATTATTACAAGTAAATCGTAAGAAATCTCAAAGCATTAGCTTGCTAACGTAATAAAATATCAAGGCCCCTAAATGGATCTGTAGTATATTTCTGAGCTCGTGTGAAACTTAAAAATTCCGTTTTTAAATGTCTTTTGTCTCTACAGTCCCCTCTCAACCTCCTCAAAATGTCACCGTCGCCAAGGACAACTCTACATCAACGAGCCTGTTCATTCACTGGCGTCCAGTCCCCGCGAACCATCGAAATGGCATCATCCTGGGCTATCGAGTTTTATACAAAAGATCTCGGAGTCTGGACAAGCTTAAGTCAAGAAACGTTTCGAACCAATCGACTACGGTAGAACTAAAGAACTTGAGCAAGTACACAGAATATGATGTCACTGTTTTAGCTTATACTTCGAAAGGAAATGGGGTGCGGGCGAAGTTTTTCACGGTCTCCACCACGGAGGATCGTAAGTAAACATTTACAAACATTTTTTTGTAATTCGATGATACAACCAGCTCTGGACAATATCCGATGTTATTATATGGCAAGGTAGTCTTGAGGTAAATGCAAGCGTTGTGATTGGTTCGTCGGGATTTTGCAATATGGACCGTTTTCATGGAAACGGCCTCAGCCGTGTATATTTTTGTTTTCGAAAGCCGACAGAATTAATTCAAAACAAGCATGGCCCTAGTGTCGTAAAATAAATTATTTACTTAACTAACTTACTCGAGCCTTACTGAGGAATATTGGTCCCGAGTGTTTTGTACGGAACTCGCTGCGCTGGGTCAGTAATGTTGCGACCCCAAGCCAATATTCCCCTTTACGGCCCTCGCGTTCGATTAGTAACAGGTTATTACTTTATTTAAGCTTTCTTATTGGCTCACAGTCCCGATTAACAGCAAATAGCTGGACGTTTACCAAGTATGAAAAGAACAAGAAAATGGATGAGTTATTTGCTTACAATTTTGTTCGTCCCGACAAATAACTCTTACAAGAGATAGCTACAAGTCCTACATCAACAAATATAAAGAGCATTAGCGTGTCTATCAGTAAAAGGCAATAAAAATGCGAAAATCTGCTAATACACAAAGTTTTATACGAAACAGTGTATGCAAATGTCTTTAAACACAAAACAGAACGACGTCTCGATTGGATGAGCATATAATTCCCAACTTAATGCACTCGCCATTATCGATGGTTTGCAACCAATCCTGAGAGCGCTAGATTTAAATGATAAAGGCCTGACGGCCATGTTGGATGATACAAACAATGTTTATGTCATCCAATATGGCGGCGATGACGTCATGTAAAAACCAAGAATAAAGAACTGATGGCAAGGAGCCCTGAAACTTAATCTGAACTTTCCTCCCTACCAAACCTAGGACCAAGCAAGCCGCCAACATTAACGAATGTCTTCAACACGAGCTCCACAAGTATTAAAGTAAACTGGAAAACAATTCCCAGTGACTACGTCCACGGGGTTCTTTTCGGGTTTGTGGTCCTTTATCGCCGGACCATGAATGAGTCCGAAGGCACGTACAGTGAATACGAGGTAGGACCTAACCGCACAAGCCTGGAGCTGACTGGGTTATGGAAGTATACCAAATATGGAATCAGGGTGTTGGGTTTCACCAGGGTAGGCTGGGGAACTATTAGCCCTGAAGTTGTGGTACAGACGGATGAAGATAGTAAGTAAAGGTGGACAACGTCCTTAGTTTAAAGTTTGAAATCTCATTTTTTTTCACAATGTTCTTTTTGACAATTTGGTTGCACGTTAAGAATTGCATCCTGTTTGCGGTGCGTGACATTTGCAGAATGCAGATCACATTTAGGCCAAAATAGCGCTCAGGTTAGCCTGAATATCATTCAGGTTAGCGTGTTTACAGTTAGCTCTCGGTAATGGAAATGGGATGCAAAATAAGTCAAAAAGTCCCCGTACAGTCTACAGTCTGCGGTGCGCAGTCTGGAATGTCCTTGCTGTCCTGTTTGTTAGTTGTCAGTGTGACTGCCAAGTAAAAGCAATCGACATTTTAATTTCAAGTTTTTGCAACTTCGAACTCATTGAGGTTGAATTAATACATGTACCGTTATGGCGATCTTTATAATAATAAAAATGATAATGAAAAATAGTATTTAACAAGCCAACCCAATTAAGCATGGCGGTTTTCAGTGGGAGGCTCAAAATCTTTCCACAGAAACAAACAAACAAAAAAAGTTTCAAGCCATTTTAAAATTTATCTTTCATGTTAGAATAACCAAAATATAAATAACTTCTTCTTGGCCTTCTATCTAACATTTACATGTAAATCATGACTGTGCCTTGTTAAAAATCAGCCATGACAGGGCCCATTTCATGTAACATACCTTTGCATGTAATTTTTTTCAGTTCCAGGAAGGCCTCCAGAAAATGTGTTCGCCACCAACAAAACAACTCCCACCATGATCCCGGTGTCATGGAAACCAATCCGAGACCCTTACTTCGTGCATGGCATTTTGTTGGGTTACACTGTCACCTATCGAGCGATCAGGAATCCTAATAAAGAACTGGAAGAAAAGGAGAAAAACGTGACAGTTGGACCCAAAACAACTTACGTCGAGCTTCAACATTTGTCATCTTTTACAATTTACAGCATCAAAGTTCGAGCATTTACGAGAAAAGGAAATGGGACGACTTCGGCAGTAGTTTTCGCTGGTACGGTTATTCTTTTTCAATTCGGATCGTATTATCATGTATGCATCATGTACAATGCAACCCTGAAATAGCAAAACATATCGTTTAGGCCTAATCTCGTTCCCAGCGGCCGCGATCCTTTTGAATTTTGGTCAGCACCAAGAAAGGGAAAGTGAGCCAGCATCAGTCCCAGCGGTTTCTCCCTGTACGTATGTTCAGAAACTGTTGAACGCATGCGCACAATCAAATCGGAACCAAGATTTTCCGGTTTTAGATCTCGTCAAGAGCTTTTGAGCGTTGTGCGGTCACCACTGATCGAAACACACGTGCTCTGGGGACGAGATTACTTAGGGCTAAAAGAAATTGACTTGACAAAGTCATGTATAAGAAAGAATCCTGATACAGTGGACAAACCGTGTGCAGACGGCCATCAGAAGTGAAAGCATTGACCTGACCAAATCCCGCACGTAGACTACGTACTGATAAAGAGATTCCCAATTTAGGATTCATTTCACGCAAGCTCATATTTCTCATGCTCACAATTTAGAAATCCCAATGTGGTCCAATAATTTTGCTATTATTTAGGCATCAGTTTGGATTACATTCATGGTCGATCCTCAGTGGTACGCCATGAAATACTCTCAACACATATAGTTTTTCGCTCCTTCAACCTCTCCCTCCCCTCCCCCCCCCCCCCCGCTCCCCGAGCGATCTCATGCTGAGTATCGAAACATGGATATATTCATAACGCTAATTTGCACCCCACGATATGCAGGCCGATTAGCCCGCTAATCGTGTCTATAACAAAATTCTCGATCGTGATTGGCTCTCCGCGCGCCTATTTGTCACGTAATCGGCGCGCGATCACCTGGGTGTCCAACTACAGGTGTCCGATTTGAACTTTTGTAATTGGATACACGTAATTGGATACCCACGTGATTTGCACGTCAATTACGCACGTTTCAATGGCTTCCTTTGCAATGTTTCGTTCAGTTTTCAAAACTTAGGAAAAGCGCTGCAGACGTTTTCGCTCAAAAGAAGTTCTCATAAGACATTTTTAATTCCGAAATTTGTTATAGATACGATTAATTAGTAATTGGACCTCGTGTCGTACAGTTTAGGGAGTAATGGCGCTCGTAATTTCAAATCGGCCTCGCGCTTCACGCTCGTCTGATTTTGAGATTCCTCTCGCGATTACTCCTTGAATTGTACTCCACTCGCTGCAATTACTATTACTTACATTCGGACAGGTCAATTGATGGCCAAATTTTTCTGCTTTACCTGGATCGCCAACTTGCATAAAAATCAGCCAATTTCTAAAATCTGTTCCACTTCTTCGACAGGTTTTCACAAATCGGGCTGATTTTTATCCGCGCAATCAACTTTGAATCGGCATTAAGCTACAATCGCGGGTCATTTCTCGCCGGTGTAAATCAGTAGCGGAATAGAGCTTAGATGATATAGCGACAGCTACAGAACAAAGAAATTGAGAACCTTGATGCTGAGCGAAAATCCTGAAATCGGTATCGATATATGTCGCAAACCAGTGAGTCCAAACAACCGTTTGTATAGGAACTTCCCTCGGTTGATTTGCCATTTTCATGCCCACAGTGAAAACAGTATTCATTACAACAAGCTTTAAGCTTTCTTCAGTAGAGTAAAGTTGTGTTTGATTCATCCTAAGCGACGTGAAGCGAGCCAAAGAAATTAGTTGTCGGTCGCCATAAATTTCGTCTTGGTTCAGCCGACGACTCAAAGTTTTAAGGCGGTTAACAATATACAGCAAAGAAATTTCGAAACGTGCGCATGCTGCACGTGCGAAGATGGCCAATCACAGAACAATGACTTTTTTATCCTGTTGAAAACAGGCCCGGTTCATACGTCGCATTTCTGCCGTGTCGAATTCAATTCAATTAAGTGCGGCAGAAATGCGACTGTGGATTCATACGTCGCACTTGTGTCGAATTTAATTCAGAATTAATACTGTCGGGTATGTCGGTCAGCGGAAAATGTTTTAAACGTAGAGTATTCAATATGGCGGACGAAAATACTGAGCGACGAAGGACTTTAATTTTGCGAAAAATTGTCCGCCGATGGAACGAGAAGGAGGAGGCTGACAATGGAGCAGTATGTGTTGCAATATGTTCAGGTTGCATTGGGTCGAGAATGGCCAAGTTTCTCCTTTTTCTTTGGCGGGAAAACATTTACGCATGCTCAATAAATTAACATAATGTATGTATTAGATTCGACACGGCAGAAATTCGACGTCTGAATCGGTGTCGCATTTCTGTCGGATAATGCGACAAGCCCAGTCGAACGTGCGGCAGAAATGCGGCAGCCGATTCAGACGTCGAATTTCTGTCGAATTTAATTCGTTGAATTGAATTCGACACGGCAGAAATACGACGTATGAACTGGGCCTTAGATTGGTGAACATGTTTGTACACTTTTATTAGAGACAGAACGCACCAAAATTTACTAAAGTTTGTCTCAAGTAGAGCCCGGATTTTGTTTTAACACGAACTTGTGCAAGTGCTGTTTATGCTAATATTATTATATATTAGCATAATTAATCAACTTACAAGAAAGAAACTATTCTGAGGTCCATACTTTTCTCAATGTAGTATATTCGCGCTCTGAGCATTAATCTATCAAAGCACGTGTTCACACCAAGCGTCGTCATAAGTCAGATATGCACTTGCCTTAATTATGTTCCCCCGGACCAGAGGCCCGTTTCTCGAAAGCCCCGGAAACTTTTCGGGCCCGCAAAGCCATTTTTAGTTAATCGGTATTTAAAGACAGCGAGGTGCATACACCTGAAACTTCTTGTATGAAGAGAACCTCAATATTAAGAATATGTGAATAAAACAGCTCTGAAGTTGTAAGGTTTGAGATTTTGCTACGGCTTTTCGGGTGCGAAAACTTTTCGGAACCTTCGAGAAACAGGCCCCAGGCCGTAAGACGAGCAAAGACGTCAACATTCTATTCGCAATGAAATATTTCATTTGCAAAGTGTCGTCTGATTTTGCTTTGTACAGAAACCTGTAATTGCTACAGGAAAATTTACACAAATTATTGGCTGAACCCTCCGTATATGGCTAAAGATTGGGATGACAACGTCACGGGCATTTTTCCGCCAATTCTGCAACTTATCGTCCGCAGCTGCTGTGGGGAGTGTCGACAACACGGGTACACGAGCATTGATTACCTCTCATCGAGGCTGAACGCGTCAGCTATGAAAAGCACTGAAAAGCAAGTCAGGGAAGCAATTGATGATATGACCGAGTTGAGCTTCCCTGTTTACGGTCGCATGGAGCAAACGGATTATTCTAATGAGTACGGTTTCGCGCCTTTAGTACAATCGGCTGGGGTAGCGTTCATCGTGGCTGGTGATGAACCAGGAGCTGCTGCTAAAATGGTGGTGAAAGCTGTGTTCGACTTGTGGCCTCTGATCGTAACTGTTTTCGTCTCGGCTTTCTTCTCTGGAATTATTATGTGGCTTTTGGTAAGTTTGTTAGTGTTGTTTACCTGTTGTTTCGTTTGGCCAATTATAAAGAACCTTGTGAATGGTGCAGGTCGCCTGGAGATTAGTCAGGAGTGTGCGCTCATTAAAGGGTAAAGGGGTTTCCTTCAAAGTAAAACCAGGATTGCTTTTAAATAACTCTAATTAAAGAAAGATTGGGTTAAAATTAAGCAGAAAAAACATATTGAAGTTCCAAAATGGGCGTTCAAAAACCAATAAATTTTACACTCATTCTTCGGTATACTAAATATTTTGATTTGAATGAAAAAGAAGAAAGTTTAAACTGATCATCATGAACGAATGGTCTTGTAATCGTGAAATTGTCGAGATTAAACGAAAACAACTTATATTTCAAGAAACAGCCGATTTATGTCTACATGTGTTATGTAGTAGCTAGGATTATAGAATTTTAAGATACAAAACCATTCAGTGTAAACTATCTTTTTGACATTTCAACAGGACTTCTTTTTCAATACCAATGAGTTCCCTTCTTCTCCCATGCGGGGACCGATTGAAGGAATGTGGTGGGCATTTGTTACTATGACAACCCTTGGGTGAGTGATGCAATCGATTGGTCCCAGTCAACAGTAATTATCATTCGATGCATTTTTCGGTTCCTTTTCATTGGCCGAGAGCCCACCACGTGACCAGCAAATAACGGCCAACAAATAATGGTCTGGTCATGCTTATTATCGTCTAAATGTGTTTTGCTGAAAATAGTATTCCGCTCATGCGCAATGGTGACCACTCCCTTGAGTGAAAAATGGCGGATCGTTTCCCTGAGCTGTCAGAGAATGATTTAGATATGAAAACAAACTTGGTGATCGAATGATAACAAAATTATTGAAACAGTTATTGTCTCGCAGATCAATTGCTTGCCTCAGCTTTCGGCTTTGACAAAAAACTGATCTCCTCGCCATTGACAAATCACGATATTTTGCTAATTGTTAATTAAAGAGGTTAAAGAGGCAAACTGATTGTAATCAAAGATTCCCCTATAAGGCTAGAGTTTTTTCTTCATCTGTTTCAGATATGGAGACCGTGTGCCTCGTGCTATACACTCCAAGTTGTTTGGCATTGTGTGGATCACATGTGGCCTCGTCATCATTGCGCTGGTGATGTCATTCATTACTACGTCATTGACGATGGATGTAATTAAGTCAGATATTCCCGTGTATGGCTCAAAAGTAAGTCGAGATAACAAAATTCCGCTTTGTAAGACAGACTGAATGTAAAGATGGCAGATCAGTACCATACGTTTTAAATACTGGCGCGCTTGAAATTTTTCTCTTTAGCATTGAATGCTGACAAAATAAAGGTGAAATCGAGAGAAAAACTGACGTATTTAATTTTTTTGTGATACTTTAATCTCCCCTTTTACTACACTTTATTTATATTTTGTCTTGTCCATTCCTTGCCTGTAATTCAAAGGTTTCAGCCATTGACGATTCAGTGGAATTTCGTCTTGGAATTCGACTTAATGCCCAAATGGATCGAGGTATTACTTAGTAATTAATGCTAGGGAGATACTCATTTCTGTCCGCTCCGTAGGACGCTGGGCAGTCATTGAATGTCCAACAGTATCCCCCGTGCTCGTAGTAGCTTCCATTATATTTGTTTGAAAAATTAAATCAGCGGTTTTAGTTTAAAATCAAATAAATAAATAAATAAATAAATAAAAATAAGTTTGCTTTGTATACAAATTCGCGAAAAGACTAACATATCTACTGAAAACTCTAGTCATGAAAAAATAAAGGACATTCTACTCAAGAAAGAATTTTATGGGAGGCAACTTCTTCTGTACTTTATAAAGCATAGAGCGGATTACAATACAGTGTCGCAAGTAATCATGATCAGGCAATTACTTTGGTTTCGGTTTTGGTTTCACTGCTGTTTGAGATTGGTTTAGGAGTCTAATTGGTAAGTAATTGGTTTGGTTTTGGTCTCACGACACTCAACTGAAAACCGCTCTGTTAGGTAACACTGAATTAAGGCAAGGTTGAAGCATCAGGCATGTTGTTATCTGTCCAGAATAACTTACTTATTTCGCTTCAGAGCGACGCTATACGACACTTGAAGACTTGGCCCAATCCCTTAAAGACCGACACGTGGACGGTGCACTTATAGACTCCTACACTGTGGGAAGTCGTATGGACTTATTCAGAGGCGGAAGTCTACGTATGAGCAAGATGATCGATTACCCCTCGGCATACGGGGTCGTCATGTCCGGGTATGCTAGAAAGCTGCAAAAATGCTTCCGAGAATTCCTCAAGGAGGAACGGGCTTCTGTATTTGAGATCATCACCAACAATGTCCAAGGAATCACGGTAATTCAAATAAATAGTCGTGCTGTTGTGTTAATTTCTCTGTTTGATCGATCGTTATATTAACCATTGGATGTACACGAAAATTCTTGTACCAGCCCTGGACAAGGGGGTAGCATAGATTGACCCCTCGGGGTATTTCGTTGTAACATGACCTTTGGCTTGACCTGCATGTCAAAATGCGGTTACTATGGCAATATGAAATAACGCTGAGAAACCGTTGACACATCGAAATTTTCTTCAAAGGAAAAAATGAATGAACAGAAGAGATCTTTTTTTCGAAATTGAGAAGAAATCTCAAGGAGAGAACCCCCTTGTACGACCGTGAGTTGAACTGAATGACCATTGATAATAACCACGTGATGAAGTGTAAATAGCCCCCATCATTTTAGAGGTTTCAGTTGTATTGTGCTTGATTTGACATAAATTTGTATCCAGGTCTTAAATTACTCAACAGACTCTGCAAAGAGTTTCAACTGTACCGCGTGCATAGAATATATTGATAATTTGATCATCGGATTGGACTGTTTCAGGGATTGCAGAAAGACAACGCAGCTGAAAAGACAGAAGGTCTGTTTGATGCGGAGTCTACTGTCTACCTTCAGGCTGTGACGTGGTGCGGAGGTTCTTTAGCTATGCTAACAGCTGTTTGCCTCGTGTATGAAATACTCACGAGAAAGAAACGCAATCCAAACCCAAAACGATACGGTAAGATAGTTGTATGAACTCTCTCGCTTTCACTTTAAAGGAGCACAGTCACGGCATTCAATTAATTTTGAGTTAGTTTGGCCACGTAGAAATTTGGCTTTAAATTGAAAGAAACCTACAAATATTCAGATTATTACGATAGAAAACACTAAAGATGTAATAATAAACCATAAAGGAACAGGGATGGTTAAGGATGGAGAAGATTAATACGGATCGCAATCGACGAGCTTGAAAAATTTTGGCTTACCTCTTCCATATGCGCTAACCGTGACGAAGCTCTTTTAAAATAGAGACAAGTTAAAGTTAGCCTCCCTCACCTGAGATAAATTTGTCTTTTGTTTTCATGGTTGCCATTTTATAGCTGGAATACGTGGTAAGGAATACGTGCGAGGTCCGGAACCGAGGAATCTGCCACTGGAGTGTCAGCCCGTAATTTGTTGGTTCCAGATCTCGCGCCAGTGGATTGTGTATTCGAAATTCAAAATGGCGGCCACACTAAAAAGCCGAATAATTTATTGACTTTTTTTCCTTTATAATTCGGTTAATCTGCTCTCCTTTAAGACCTCTGTTTTGATTCGTTAATGTTAGTCTGCACCTATTTTGTACTTAGGACTAGGGAAATTGTTTTCGTTCTTTATCTATTGTTTTGTTGGTCAATTATAAAGAATCTTGAAAACTGTGCGGGTCTCACCCTATACTTGATGTGAGATTCCCTGTGGCTTATCCCTCCAAAGTGACACAACACAACAACAACAACAACCACAACAACAACAATCCTTTACTTAAACACAGCTCCTCGCCACCACCAAACCCCGAACGAATATAGGAGAACTGATAGGAAAAATACACATTTTCTGGAAGTATCTGCTGTTAAAAGAAAAATATCTTTTAAAAATGACAAAACCTGGTCATGAATGTTAATACATGTATTACCATCTTCCAGTGATTTAATGCATGAGTCGTTTTCTTTCTGTTTCTAAACTTCTAGAATACAGTGATTACCTGGAACATACCAGCAAACGAAATCCTCTTTATGAATACAACAACAGCAGGGAAACGATGAGGAAAATTCTCACAGACTTCCACAAGAACTGCCGCCTCAGGTTGGAAAGTCTTAAAGCAAAGCACCGACGAGAATTGCGACTCTTGGCGCGTTTGAAACAAGAACAAGCTGAAAAAGGACAGAGTGACGCCTTGAATGGAAATGCTCAAAGGAGTAGCTTCGGGTTTCCTATTCGAAGAAGCATCGTGAGATATGTTAATGGAGTTGTTCCATAACAACTGACAATTTTGAAATTTGCTCCAGAAACCTATCGTGCCGATAAATACAACTGTTGTAATTTTGACAGGGTTTTACCTTTCGGATTTGCATTTACTGAGAATATCACAATGGACCCATGACTGTTAAACCACAAAATTATATTTTTACCCCATTGAAAAAATAAACGCAATCGTATGAGAGCATTTGCTAGCAGTTAGTATCGCCATTCATACGGAATATTGATTGGTGTTGTACATTTCATTTTTAATGTGCGTTTCTGTGAGAATAACAGATAAATTGAATTGCTATACAATATTAAAAGTTTAGACAGCATGATCATTTAATTGATGAAACAATTGTTTTTCAAAAAAACAAAGTAAGAAAAAATACAAATAAACTTAATTGTACTTAAGGCCAAAAATTACTTTAATTAATTAAGAAGGTAACCAAGAAAACTATTAACTATTTAACTTGGATAGCCAAGCTTTAAGTAAAAAATCCAAATAACTTTACTCGTATTTTTATTACTAACCCTTGAAATTGAATAAGAATTGTTAGTGAACAGACTTTACAAATCTTGAGGCAGGGTTAAATCAGCTTAACGTCATTATAAAATGTACAGTGCTTTGTCTTAATAGATATCGATGTCGAGGTGATAGCGAAGTGGTTACGAATCAGAGTTAATGTTCGCGTCATAATGACGTCAAAGCATCTGCAAGAGTGTACAGATTATGAGCTCAAGATTTCTATCGCGTGATGGTTGCCGAGGGCGCAGCCCGAGTTTATTATCACACAGAGCAATCGAGAGCGAATTGTTTTAGTATATATCTACTAGTTGTTCAAACTTTATGTAAATCACCTTCAAAGACACTTTGTTGAACAGCCCAACATTGCTCGACTACTCACTATCTACGCAGAATAGATAGTGAGTAGCGTAGCAAATAAGAGAATGACATTCGTGATAGAACGTTAGAAGATTTATACTGACATGTTTTATTCATTTTTGGATAGTATTGTAGCACCTTACACGTGACGTAAAAAAAAACTAATAGTATTCTTTTCAGAACCTAACACGAGTTTCAGTTTTGGGACCCAAAACTTTATACGCTCCTTGTGACGTCATTTTAACATAGGCTCTGATTGGTCAAAATATATAGTGACCAATGAAATTAACTGTGTCAGTGATCCTGTTGTGGACCATTTTGACAATTTTTTAACCAGGGATAGCAGAAAGCTAAAAATGTAGAATATAGTATATTATGTAAGGATTCCTGTTTCATGACTTTAGGTCTTAGTTATGATCTGATGATGGGTTACAAACGCATGAAGTAATATCAATTTATTATAAATTGAATACTATAATTGTTTCCGAGGAATGAAAAATTTGAAATTATATTAATGGCATGCTAAAAGGGCGTATACATTTTGCAAATATTTGAACTCTCAACTTCTATGATGTATTATATGTAAGAATCCAATTGCTATACAACTGCTGGTCAGACAATACCTTAATTCTAATCAATGCATGTTTTTATTTAAGTTCTAAGTTTCTGGTTTTTAAATTCTTTAAAAACCAGTAATAGTTGTATTTTCTTTTGTGTCATTTTGGTTATAGTAATCTGAAACAAAAGAAACTAAGAATTCAAAAAGCTTTACTAAGCTTCAAACTGAAAAAAATTCTTAGCTGTACAACAGTGACTGTCGTAACAGATAACTAATAAACTAAACTCTTATTTAAAAAAGTAATCTTGTAAAGGGTCGTTTTTGGGGCATTTGTAACTCCTAATGTGAAAGATGAATCATGCTTGAAATTTGGTTATTTTCTGTACAGTCCTCTAAAGAAAATACCCCAAATCGTGATCGTTACAATGCTGGCTCATTTAAAAAAACAACAACAACAACAACAACAACAATTAGCCTCGGCATTTTACGCTCATGTGGCTCGTCAACTCCTTATTCAAATCATTTTTCCATCTTAGCAAGTATTGATTGATTATTTTTTTGGTTTACTATCACCGTTTGATTGGCGGTTTTCCTGTTAAACTACTTTAAATATTGTTTGACAGGCACCTTTAACTGAAGATCATTCTATACATAGAAAAACAAATAAATAATAATAATAATATTTAATATTTCTAAGGCGCAAATTAACATGTGAATATGATCAAATGCGCCTAACAAACCATATGAGTAATATAAATTAAACGATATGCTATGAATAGTGTGATTAATTTAAAATTATTTACAATAATTATGTACATTAGGCTAAGGTAACGAGCTAAAATGCCAAGTCTGATTCGTAAGCATCGATTGCTGTTACCTAAAGCCGTGAGCTAATCATGGTAGATTGCAATGGTGATTTTCTTTCACTTTTTCCCCCTCATCCTGCCAGGGATGTAAGCAGCAAGACAAACCCTTTGTTCCTTTGCACTTTCAAGTATCTGGCTCGTGAATGACCCTCTTGAACAGATTTCAATATATCGGGGTGTCACAAATTGAAAATAAACAACAAGGAAGAGAACAAAACACTTCGTGCATCGACAGTGAACATGTTTATTTACAAATAGAATGATGTACAAATATGCAGACGCTCTACGTCTTTTAAGCACGCGCAAACAGATAAATCTTGATATAAAGATAAATAGCCCTCCGTAAAAGAAAGCTTACTTTTAAGTCTACTCGGGAAATCAGACGTCGTTTTTCGAGAACGTTCGTGTGTACACCCAAATGTAAAAGATGGCATGTACTTTAAGGTGTCTCGTCGGCTTGTGGTCATGACGAATCACCACGTTACTTTGCAACATCCAGGCTGAACTTATCGCCAGAGATGGTTTTCCGCCAAAACGAAGTCCTTTTCCCCGACTGAAGTTTCATTTCTAAGAATTAACCCTACTTTAACAAAAGATTCAGCGACACTGAACCTGTTTACAATAGACGTTTTAGGTTCGCTTAGCAAAAACAAAACCAAGATAATCACATCTGTCCTCTCACCGCCAGCGCTAATAACGTAGTGAGCTGGTACCTGGAGAGGGAAAGTCACAACTTGTTTTGGTCTTGCTCCTAATAGATTCTTGTTCTGAGGCTACTTAGAGCATAGTGCACGATATACGTTCTTCACCGTCTACAGAGCTCTGCAATATTAATGCAAAATTGGACCAGCCAAAAGTTGCTATCCACCGTAAATCACAACCTGCTCTAAGCAGTAGATTCCACGATTGGGTGTCCAAGTTTAGTAACTCCTTGATCAGTTTCTTTTCTGCTCATAAACTGTATTCCTAATTCCTAATTCCTAAAACGTGTGCGAACACGTCACGATTGGTATTAATCACTTTCTGATTGGATGACAAACTGGCTGAAATTTTTGATTGGAGCCAATGGTTTAGCGTGGTAATGCAAAACCAAAGCAAACGTCGAATAATTTTTGACACTCAAGTGAAAACCGCCGTAAAGTGAAGCAATTTCCACAATCGCACACCATTTTTATTATACAGGTATCTATCGTCACCTAAGGAATGTCGTCTTTCAATCCAAAAATGAGAAGCTGTTATGAAAGACTGTTTACAACTCGCCATTCTATAAAACTTACATTCAATTAGCTCATTTAATCGTTGTCCATTCGTCAACAACCACTATCATAAAACGTTGTCCTGTTTAGTACCAAATACCTATAGCACCAAATACCAAATACTTATACCTTCTAAAATAGCCACCAAATAAGCTACCACACCTTCATAGTGTGTTATCGATCAACATACATTTCTCCTTGCTGTGCACCTTTCAATTCTTACATAGTTGGGAGCATTAAGTCTCTAGTCTTCAAACGTCAACAGCTGCAAATCAGTTTCTACTTTTTGCCTGCCTACCTAAAATGGTTGTCTTATGGTTCGAAGGAATTCGATTAAATTATTTCGTGCTCTTTTTGTGTTACATAATTTTCTATAAAAAGTGAAAAAGGCAGTGAAGGAGCCGTCGCCCACTGATCTTACGGCAATCACTGAATGCGTACCGATCGTTCATCGATCATTTATCGACTTGCTAACCGACTTCTTCCAGACAGACTCGGAAGCTTTGCCTTCGGTACAAGGCCCCAGCAGTGAAACACTCGATCAGTGGACGACCTTCCCCGACTATCAGTCGCCGAATACACTCCGACGTATTTCCGACTATTTACTACTCAAAATGATTAAACAGATCATTGCCGAGTTGACATCATGAACGGATCTGTGCAAGTGGTCTCGTGCAACTCATAGAGAGCGTGTTTCACTAGACTACATTACATGCATCTTCTACTTTCTCTGTTTTGCTTGTAACCTTTGTTCCTCCTCGTGTTTGTTCGTGATGTCATCGAGTCTCTTCGTCCAGTTCTCGTAAAATTCCTGAACCTCTTGCATCAGGGCATCCATCATGTCCAGGTTTCTTTTGGCCATTTCGTAACCAGGCCCACCGAGCAGCTCAAGCTCATCTGCAGCACAAAAAAGCTTGTCAGTTATTTTGAATATGCAAGATACGATAGAACGAAACCTTATGGCAACGTTTGCCACGTACGTTGCAAAAGTGTAAAGCAACCCTTCGTACATCATACTCACGATGAAGCTGATGTAGAGTGCCATTGACTTGAATTACAATTTTTTTGACTGTACCCTTGTAAGAATGGATGGAGATGCACTGGATTGCAGGGAATGGTCACTAATCCACTTTTGTCTTAGCAAGACTCCTTACGTTCACTATGGTTGTCTCTACACAACAAACGGCTACTATCGGTGGTAACCAGATAAAACTCGAAATTTCACCAGTGATTTTATGTAACATACACTAGGCTGGTAAGCAAATAAAGTAGAAAAAAGACGAGATGATGATGACTTATTTTTCAAAGCAACAAGTCCTTACCCATTTCTGCCTTTTTCTTCCAGCGCCTCATATAGCCGTAATCCCAGGTAATGCCACAAGCCGCGGAAAACAATAGCAGTCCAAGACAGGTGAAGACTGCCTTTCGAAACAAGGGTGAGCTGGCGTCAAATAGACCAGAAGACCGCTCCACTGCTGCACTCTCTGACGGTTCCTTTGGAAATAGACAGGAAGGCTCCTTAGATTTTACTTCTCCTCTCACTGAATTAACAGCTATGCTACATCATTTTTCGTAATTCAGCCGATGCCTTTGATAAAATATTTACATAAACATCCACTATTACATGGCTAGATTCGCAATTAAGCTATAAACAAGACGACTACAGAGTAAGATGATCTTAAACATAAAATGGCCCGAAAAAATATTGAAAGATGTACAGAAACAAACATCTAGTCCAAAACAAACATCTAGTCCAAGATGATGAATACAACTGCCATGATTCCCTGCAGGCGCAATTTAAAGAGGAAATGGGTCATTTTGTACCTGGAGAGCTTACTCCACACTCTGCCATCAAAGATGTGTATCAAAACTAAATTTGGACCGTCCTCATTTGAGGGAGTTAAAACCTTCAGATTGATACATAACGTGCAGATCACTCACCTTCATGGGTTGGGTGTTTTGCTTTACAGTCTCAAAGATGGCTGCTTGGTTTGATAGGAAGTAGTCCTCGAAGCAGGTTTGGAAATCTTTTCCTGCCAGCCGGTCGTCTTTACCGAATACGATGCCGTAGTACGAGTTGTGGTCGATGATTTTATTTACACGTAGCTCTTCGCTGGAAAAATCTCTCATTTCTCCAGCAACGTACGTGTCGACTAGCACTCCCTTCAAGCCGTCCTCTCGATTCTTTAGAGGCTCCACGATAGATTGTAAGTCGTGATATGCTGTGAAAATAATATTACCTGTACTTATTATAAACATAAGTCATCTATGTGGAGTTATTTATATTTTACACGTTAACTGTTCCCCCTAAAGGATGACAAAATTCAAAAAAGGCGGGACAAACAGAATCAAACCCCTAAAGGAGACCACTTGGTCGACCCCAAAAGGATATCAATTAAACCAAAATAACAGCTTTGTTTTCAGTTTCTTCGGGTGCACCCTAAAAGAAACTTGGGCGGGCAAAACTAGTTGGGTTTTATCTTGAACACCCTAAAGGAGACCAATGATTTACACCCCTAAGCGAGATGACGAGCATATCCGACCGTTTCACATGGGAGTTCCTCAGCTCAGATTTAACTTCTTGCCCTTTTGCTCTGTCAACACAAACCTTTCATATCCGCGTTTTTGTTCAGTCCTAACCGGTACTCAGTAGAATTAGCCACTGCTGCAATCTGAAACAACAGAAATAGCGTCCAGGAATAAATTTAAGGTTAATTTACAGCTAAATAAATTACCCAAACATCTCCTAAAATATTATGTTGTCGAAACATTTGCTTGCATAGCATAAATGAAGGGCTCCTGGGTGGAGGGGGCAGCATGTTCCCTTGATCCCTTGAAAACTTTACTTTTTCACCCTTGCTCCCCAAAATTCTTGGCCATAGTTCACTTTGATAGTAGACATTCCTTTTTCCGTCAACTTAATCCCAAAAATATCCATTGTTCCCTTGAAATAAATGCTCCTGTTTCCCAAAACGTCTTGGAGGCCCTCAGTGCCACATGAAAGTACTGCTCGATGACTTTCACATGAATGGTCACTCTAGTGTTTAATCCACTGACATACACAACATAAACGTTCCACGAATATGTACAAGAATACTTTGCTCAAAGATGTTTGTCCAGCAGGTCTCAGTTGCTCAAATTATCGATAACACTATCTACTAAATAAATCAATATCCAATGGAAAGCATAGTGTGCTTTGCCACTTACTGGATAGTGGTTCAGTACCCGGTGGAATCTTTAACCAGGCTTACAACAAATGGGCCCAGCTTACAACTAAATTACGAGCGAGACTGGAACCCACCTTAGTGCCATACAGTTTGACGTCAGTGCTCAGTGTAATGGCTGTTAAGGATGTAGTCACAACACCAGTGAAAATAGACGTGATAACGAGGCCAACCAGAACCCAGGCTATGGCAAAGATACGAGCCACAAATCCCCTGGGAGATCGATCGCCATAGCTGTAACAAAACAAGACATTAATGGAGTTGTTAAATCAAGACAATCATTCCTGGTCTTTGACTAAATTTTGAGGAGTTCGAGGAACCGTAAGCCCTTGACTGAACATTCCTGATCACTGTTCAAGGTGTTTGCTGAGATGGAAGGGACAAAAAAGCATTTGCCCAGATATCATGATGTACGGATTACGCTAATTTCTACACTTTATATTGAAAACCATTGGTATATTCCTTTCCAATCGTATCTGCTGTAGTTTTTAAATGACCGTTTATAGGATTATTAACCTAATCGATAGTGACAAACAACGATAGAATTGGCATCTGTATGAAGTTTAACCGATAGCTGAGAATTACGGTGCCCCCATGGGCCACCGTATACAGCTGAGAAATAGACCGACATTGTATCTGGCTGCTGGGACTAAATGTAAAACTAGAGAACCGTCGTTTCCAGTCTTTATGGAAGAGCATGAAATTACCATAAGACAAACGAAAAATTCCTCTGAGGAAATTTAGCTCTTCACATACTACTATGATAAGACAGCACTCACCCTACGGTTGTCATGGTAACAAAAGCCCACCAGAAACCCTCTCCGCTGCCCTTGATAAACGACCTCGGAAACTCTTCTGGGTTATACCATGTGTCCTTAACAGAACAGAAAGCGAAAATAAAATTGTATCACTGTAGGCCCAAACCTCCTTACAAAGTGATTATAAATGCTCAAGATATTCTTAGTGGGACGTGGATTTAACCATGGGAAACCAAAGTCGATTTATTTTTTTCGCTTTTGTCATTTTGTTTTGTTTATTTCGGGGATACCAGCTCGTGTTAGCTATTCTAAATTCGAACAACTTTCGTTTTATGAATGTATGTAAAGTGAGTTTCCAGAGTCTAGTAGACATAAAGGAAAATAGTCAAGAAACTGAAGTAAAAGAAAAGTTGCAAAAAACGAAAATTGTAAAAGAAATGTGCTTTTAGTCGGCACGTACTTTTAGCTGTAAGGTAAAGTGTTCGTGACAGGAAAAAACAACTGGGAAATCATTGGCGCTGAATACTTGGAAAATTTTCCAATTTTTCTAAACAGGAGTAAAACTGGTCATTGAACTTCTAATTTGTGTAAATTACAAAAGTAACAAACATCTATTAACTGCCAGGATTGTTTTCGCGAAAGAGTGAACTGTGTACTGAATGGTAGGTTATGATTTATGCTTGGTATCTAGAGCACAATATGGAATCTCTGGGTTAAGCCTGGGCCCGAGTTCTCCGCTCTTTTGAGCCAGATCATCATTGCTACCTACGGCATGAAAACTGCGGCCTAGGTTAAATCCCCGCGAATGGGGACGGGGTAGAATCGTACTTACCAATCCCCACATAATTATCCCGGACAGTAAAGCCATCAGAAGCGTGAGAAGAAGCACAGGCCAACCAGACAGGACAGAGTTGAACACAGCGTTGGCTGAAGTACCAGGTGGCTCATCAACAACAATGAAAGCGACACCAGGAGAGCTTACAAGAGGCATAAACTTGTATTCATTCTGATACAAGCGATCATCCTTCTTACCACTGATCGGAAACGTTATCATATCAGATTTACCGAGGTTCTCGATTTTCTTGATGTTTACCAAGTTTTCCTGTTTGTATGATGCGTAGGAGATAGAAGACGGCCCGTCACCCCCAGAGCAGTTTCCACAGCACAGGGGAACAATTTCTTTGAGCAGTAATGGGAACAATCCCGCGGGTTCTCGGCCGGGTCCGTTATCTTTGATGTATGGTGGAATGTCGTACCAATTGGCTTTGATTATCTTCGGGCATTTGCACTTCTCTGAAATTCAAACAAAATTTGAGCAGAGATTAAGCCATTTTTCTAGTACCTGTCTTCTTATATAGAGGGTGTGCTTGTTTGAGAAAACCTAAAGCCTGTATTTGAAGGTAGCAGCATATCCCCAGTTTATTCGGCAACAGAATAAATTTAACTAACCAAAGAGAGGGAAAAGGGGAAGATTTGATTTAAAATAATCCTTGTTTACCTTTGACGTGTAAATACACTAATGCATCATGTTCTCCTTCCGTGTTATTCGCGTAACATCGATAAAAGCCAGTGTCATTTCTCCTGAGGTTCTTAATCTTTAGTGTCCCGTCGTGATTGTCGATCATGCGTCTCTCACGGGTGTCGAGTGGCCTGTCGGGATTTGACTCGTTTAACCCCCGGTAGGACCAGTAGACCAACGCCTCTGGAGAAGCTGAAACCTGGCACGTTATGACTTCAGTGTCGGTTTCCGTAAGCTCTTTTCTCGTGGAGCAATTGTTTTCACCAACGGGACAGAATGAGATTATCTCAGGTGCCTCTAAAATAAACCACGACAGAAAAAGTTGTTGGTCTGTTGTAACATGCAAATGATACATGAAAAGAGATGGATGGATAAATGACTGGAAGAAAAAGGACAGATGGACAGATGGATGAATGGATGAAGGGAAAGTGGAATGAGGGATGAAGAAAGGAAAGGGAGCAAAGAGAAATGGGAGATGGAGGGAGGGATGGGTAGGAGTGGGAGGGAAAGAGAAAGGGGAAAGGGACGGATGGAGAAAGAGAGGAGGGAGGAATGGATGTAGATGGATGGATGAATAGATGAATGGATAAATGGATGAAGGGAAAGTGGAATGAGGGATGAAGAGAGGAAAGGAAGCAAAGAGAAATGGGAGATGGAGGGATAGAGGGAGGGAGGGATGGGTAGGAGGAGGGAGGGAAAGAGAAAGGGGAAATGGAGAAAGAGAGGAGGGATGGATGGATGGATGGACGTAGATGGACGGATGAATGGACGAATGGACGAATGGACGAATGGACGAATGGACGAATGGACGAATGGACGAATGGACGAATGGACGAATGGACGAATGGACGAATGGACGAATGGACGAATGGACGAATGGACGAATGGACGAATGGACGAATGGACGAATGGACGAATGGACGAATGGACGAATGGACGAATGGACGAATGGACGAATGGACGAATGGACGAATGGACGAATGGACGAATGGACGAATGGATGAATGGATGAATGGACGGAAGGAGGGAGGGAGGGAGGAGGGATGCAGAGAGAGAAAGAGGGATAGAGGAGGGGGCAGGGACGGAGGGAGGGGGAAGGAGGGGAAGGGAGGGTTGGATAGATGGTCGAATACTCAATAGCAATATATTTTGAACTCACTTGGAACAGGAATGATCTCGAAGGTGGCGTTGAATCCTCTTCCTGTTATGGAGTCATCAGATCTGAACACAACTCGAGCCGTTTGGCAGCGCGTTTGGACGGTAAATGACGTCATATTACCGCAATATCCCTCGATGTTATCTCCCGATCCGATGTTCTCAGACCATGTCTTCGACTTGTTACACTTGTCTGACACCGTTACGAAATCATACGGTGAACAAGTCTTGCTAAATTCCAAGTCAAAGTCGTGAAATGTAATGCTTATTTTGGCGCTATAACTACCTTTAATGATCCAGCTGAATACAGATAAAGGAAGAAAAGAGTAAACGCGACATTAGAAGCGATTTGAAAGCAACTTTTTCAGATTTTTATTGTTTTCAGGACTTGCAAGTCGTACATCCACGTCGAAAAATGTTGTATTTTTTTTTTTTTCATTTAGTGTCAAGCATTCAAGGACTCTTCAATAAAAGGACTGCTAGGAACAATCCAACACCCTTTCCAGGGGAAACCCCAAATTCATCTTCAATGATTTGGCAATTTTCAAAGAATTTCCAAGGCCTGCGCGAAACCTTCTTCGTAATTTTGAATGTCACAAGAGGAAACGTTTTATTACGACTTTCTTGTCGTTTAATAAATCTCAATGTCAAACCTTTATTTCATTTTACCTGCAATTTGTGTTATTAGGATAACCTTCGTATCCACCTGGACTTGTGAAGTTTCCTTTATCGCCAGATAATAGGAAGTCTTGTTCACAGTCTAGCAAATTAAGATCAATTGTAGTCGATTAGTTACTTTTAACTAACAAAAGCAGAGAAATGTCTCAAATAATATCTGTTTTAAAATCTACTTTCTATAGAGCAGTTCCTGGGAGCACACTGTAAGAGGGCGAAAAAGTGTTGTCCAAGTCTGTGCTGCAAAATTGGGATAAACAAGAGAAATCTGATCGTTCAGTTTTAAATGATGATCAAAGTTGCTTGCTATGGCTTATTCCTATTGGAAATCAGAAATGGGATTATTTCTGAAACTGTCTCAAGTAAGTTCTATGTAATTTCCCAGATCGAGGCGGACCATAAGAATTTAAACAACATTCGCAAAGCGATGCGTCTACTTGCAATCTATAAAATACTTATGCCGATCTTAGCACGCCGGTAGTTTATTTAACGAACAGAAGGTGGACTGGATGGAGGATAGTTTTGTTTTCAAAAATTACCCAAAAGTGTATTAAATAGTTTGCCTGGCTCCGACATCCATCTTTAGTGAGCTCGCTTGCCGTGTCGCCACGTGTTGCTGGGAATGCCCAACATCGGTAAAGGGTTGTGACAAAGCAAACTTCGTAAAATCATACAATCGAATTTGAAGCATACATCTGAGACCCAAAAAATTCTGACGGCTGGTTCCCAGTAAGATAAACAACGGAAGTGGCCACTATTTGAAGGAGGTTTCAATCAAAGGCAGTTTTTCTATTTTATAATTTCGCTTATTCAAAAACCCTCAACTTCTTCCTAACAAAATAAAGACAAGTGCCTTTGAAAAACATTGTTTTCTTAAATATCACGGCTAGTTCGGGTAGTAAAATGTTTTAATAACTGAAATTGTAAAAAACTTAAACCAAATTATCGAGTTTTGTCAGGAAAAACCCAAGATAGAAGGCCACTTTTCGCTCAGTTGTTCAACAAGAGAGCTTTAATAAACCAATGTTCAAAGCGCCGAACATCTTCTTGCATTTTATATCTGTCTTTCACCTGCTCTGTTTTTCCGCCAACCACGAAACCGCAGAGACAAACGCATTGTCGCTTATAACGGGCTTTTCAATGGGTTGTTATGAACAATGAGAGAAAATAATTTACGTATGTCGCATGTTTCTCGATAATTCTCGCTCTAAATTACTCTCCCGCACTTCATTTGATGTCCGATGCAATAATTCATCTCCATAACAGAAACCCAATTTATAGCCACAATAGATTTTTACAAGCTTTAAATCATACCAAATGAAAAAGTTTCGTCTTACCGCTGTATAAAAAGGCTAAATTAATATTGATGTTGCTACAAAAAACTTTGAAAATCCACGATCGGTTATTGCAGACAAAACATTCCCATATACCCAAAAAATATATGTATTCCACCGTGTTCTAAAAGCGACAAGAAACCACATCAGAACATTTTCTATTATATTACGAGGGACTTAGCAGCGAGGATGATTGCAATTCACTCCACTTTAAATTGTAAAACATCCAGTAATATACTTCTCTTCTCAATAATTTTTGACTTCTTTACCTCTTTGAAAAGAACCGAACGGTTGTGCATAAGGAACATTTTTCGATACCTTATTACGTACCTAGTGCTTTAATATTGCGAATAATATCGCTCGACGATGCAAGCCGATAATTTTTAATATTTTTTTTCGCAATGCATTTTGCGCGAATTTCGTTGTGGTGATAAACCTCGGTAAACCCCTCAACAAAGACTATGGTATTTTTAAATAATCACAGAAAATTTCGCAATATGCACAGCGTATTTCAAAGAATTATAACATCGGGAACTTCGGCATACTAAAAATCCTCGCAAATTAGAATCAAGGACATCCAGGTGTTCGTTATTTCGCTCCCGCAAAATAACAAACTAAAGCTTTTATATTACTGCTATAGTAACATTACCTTTCTTCGTTTGAAAATAGTGTGCGGCTTCTACACTTAACAAAATCGCCAGTAGTAGTTTCAATAGCTGAAAAAGATCACACGTTTCGTTAGCCTGTCGGTTTGACAGCGGTGTTTCGTCAACCCATTGGCATACAGCGTTTGAAGTGAAACACTGAAAACCTGCAAGCGCTTACCAGAACGATTTTCATTCCAGCTCCAAATTGGCTTCGACACAGCATCCTTATCGTTGTAGATAACGGCTTGGAACAGGGAAATCTATTTACCGCAGCTATCAAAACAACACAGTATTAAAGACTTCACTAGATTCCAGCGTTAGTTTGTATTTTCGCTCTCGACTCCAGAAAACTCTTTCAAAATGTAAATTTCCTGCCCATAAATAATTGACCACTTCCCGACAGCAAGTCATTTTCGTTGACCAATCACGATGCTCTGAAATTAAACAGCAAATAAAACGTCGACGAGTTTGCTCCGAATTTGAATAAACCGTTGTCAAGGAAGCTACAAGGCTTGTGTGAGAAAGCAGTCGCCTCAAGTCATGCACAAACAAGCGGTCTGCACGTTTTACAGTTGACTTTCAACATTTTTAAACTCTCAGTACCTCGCATTCGCTTGTAAGCGAAAACGCTCTTAGAAGAAAATCGAGAGCGATAAGCAAACGGAAGATCCATCATGTGAGGTCTCGAATAAGTTTAAGAAAAATTTAAGACTTATAAACTTAAGGTAAAACGAAAATTTCCAATTGCTGTGGTTAAGAAAGGGGAGAAAAAAAACAAAAAAACAAAAAAAAACAACTTAAAAAAAGAGACAGCTTTAAATAAAACCAAAAGAAAAATATGGTTAAAATTGAGAAAAGACAAACTCAAAAATTACATTTCTATGCAGATAACTTCACCTTAACCTGCCAGTTTTGCAAAATAATGATATCTTCGTGTGTACGACGGTTTCTTGATTTTAGAGCTGTCTTTGGAATATTTCTATCTTTGTAAATGTTAGCGCTATTGTAATATTTAGATTAGTACATAATATTTCTCAATTGTTTAATTTTTTATTTTGTTTTAGTCGAGTGCTTTTTAACATGAACCTCTAGCTCGGGAGATTGTGCAAACACTCTCCACGTTTTTCGATTTTAGATAAAGTTACCAAGCTCTGTCAGAAGCACAAATCATTAAGACAGGTAAACCGAACATTTAATTTCCGGTCACTGTGTTAAGGAAAGATGTTAATTAAAAAGACAAAAAAAGAAAAAAACAGCTTCAAAAGAAATAAGAGACAGCTTCAAATAAAACCGATGGCAAAAATATAGTTGAAAGTTAGCAGGGAAAAACTAAAACAAAAAATGCATTTCTATGCAGATAGCTGACAATAGCCCACTGTTTTGCGAGATAATCATATCTATAAAGTCACGTACACTCTTACAAGTACCCCGGCAGAAATGAATATGATACTTATTGCCTAGGAGAGGGGCAGCCGACCTGTATTGTTAAAAACTTAAAAAGTCGGATGTAATTATCGTTATAGCTGGTGGATACCGGTTATACGTTCATCTAATAACTTTTAATCAGTTTTCCTCGTTGAGAAAAAATAAAATAATACACTAACTGCACGGCAAAGGCGGGTACAATGCTTATCTCACAAGTATTTACTCTTCTTTATTGTATGGCAAGGCAGTCCTGAGGTAACTCAGGGCGTTGTGATTGGTTCTTTCTTGGTCGCTATTTTGTCGTACGTTGCCATACAATAAACCGCGGAATATTGGCCCTAGGTTGTTTTTGTCACGTGCATTTCGTCCCGACGGCGGGGCAACATTCCCCGGTACGGCCTTCGTCCTCGGTTGATAAGAGGCAGGAGCCATAATCGGGGACGGAGACCGTAAGTCTTGGGATCCGCGCGCACCTATGATATGGGACAATTTTTCTATTTTTAGAACAAATTGCGCCATCCTGACGTCATGTATCCGCGCGGTTCCACGCACATGTCGGGGGCTCTCGCGTGGATGCTGTCACGTTGCGTGATCAAATGGTGAGAGTTGCGAGATTCTCTTACGTACTTTTCACCGTGATGGCAGGGAATAAGGCAGGGAATACGAACCAGGGCGCTTATATGTAGTTTTATGCTCTGAGCTAACGGAAAAGGTGGGTTTTTCAGGGTCGAAAACAAGACTTCAATCTCGCGCTGGGAATGAATAAGATCTGCTCGCGCTTGTTGTAAGCTTACTCGTATGTTTTTGCGTTTGTTCTGACTTAAGAATATAGCAAGAAAACTCTATACTTAGACTGTTCACAATCCCCTATTTTTCCGTGAGATCGTATTTTTCCCGCCGGCCGTGTCCTCCACCACCCCCACCCACGGGCATTTTGTACTCTCTCCAGTTTCGCTCGCATCAAGAGATCAAGATGGCGGCCCGTCGAGCTTAACGATCGACATCTACCATCTCACGGAAAAATAGGGGACTGTGAACAGTCTACTCTATACTCTGGTATCGAGTTAATTTGTGAGTTTCTCAAACAGTGGTTAATCATAACCAAAACCTGTTTTGATGGTTTCTTGTTGTTTCTGCTTGTTTAGTGAGTTTGCAAAAGTTTTTGAAAGGAAAGTCTGACGCGTACAATTAGCTCATTTGCATAGTGCAGCTCGCGCACTTTCAAGTCCGAGTCGGTGTTTTCAATTGTCAACAAATCTTGACAAAGATTTCTTTCGTTATCTTTTGTGTTGAGATGCTGTAACAAATTTCACGAACGCAAAAAAGGCTACTAACATCATGCGTGTTTCTTTAACTTAAGCATAGTGAAGATTTACACTGCGAAAATGAAAATAGACAAGGAGTTTTGATAACTCGATCAACAAAATCGAAATCGTTATTCGAAGTTGATTAAAGAAAGCGTCATTGTAACTTTGCTGATTTATTTCTGCTTTATTCACATATTTCCAGCTTAGCTTTTAATATGTTCTCAAACATTTATCAACCTTAAACATATTTAAAAACTATTGAGTTATTGTTTGAGTTCGATGTACGCTTTCACACGAAAGTGCGGCGCAGTGGAAGTCCAATTTGTCATGTTGACTGACTGTACAAAACACGCATCGGCGGGCGCTCTCATTCATCGACAACAGAGAAATTACTGGATTTTTACACAAATAAAACTGAGCAGTATCTACGGACGTAAAGTTATTGGGCCTTGATGAAACATCAAGCGTTGCTTACAATTCAGGCGAAACTCAAACTAGCAATTATTTTGTTTTACTTTTCGGTCGCGATAGACTGGCAAATTCCTCGCAAGCGTGTGGTAAGAGGAGCTAGGAAACCATGAAGTCCTGAAGCTCTGCTATATCTATATATCCAGCTAGTTTTTTGCTGTGTAATGGGAAAGCTGTTAATCTTTAACATGTGTGAAATTTAAAGTGGGGTAATGTACAGCTCATATAAAAGAATCCGTCGGAACACAACTTGGTCAGCGATATATATAAGCTTAAAGCGGAACATACCTAAATTCGACACGGTCTTACTTCACTCAACTGGAGCAGCTTACGACGAAAATACTTAATTAAGCAAAATTCCAACAGACGTAAAAGCGTTGAGTTGTGGGCCAAAAACATGAAAAATTTCGGGAATTTCGGACGCCATTTCCCCCGCGCGACATCCGCAGAAATCCTCGCAGCATGTACGCGCGTTTGCCGCAGGCGATGGCGCAATTTGTTCTAAAAATAGAATTTCTGTCCCATATCATGGGGACAACCCCAATACTTGAAATGGCGCGCGCTTACGGTCTCCGTCCCCGATTATGGCTCCTGTCAGAGGTTAATTAATATTTACTGATTATCGATAGTTCTCTTTCCCAACTTCCACCAAACATATATTAATAAATGGTGCAAATTAACCACATAAAAATATTCCTCAAGGCAAAATAGAACAAGTATTTAGCGGAAGAAGTACAAGATTACGCGGATAGAGGTGGATTACAGTTCAACAAATTTCCTTTTTATGACAGGATGTCAACATGTCAAAATCGCCATCCTGCTGGTGATTCTTTTCCTTTTTTTTAAGTTGATATTTCTTTTCTTTTACCGCATTTATTGTTTTTTTTTTCTTTCATTTCTACTACATGCCAGATGTGTACCACTTTGGTGGAGGAAAAATATAGCGTGTACCAAACTGTGCCAAGATTCAATCGTCAACATATCACAATCAGTGTATCCGTTGAAATCGAAACTTGATTATTTTATACACTACAAAAACACACTTTTTTAAGATTATGTTATTTTATTTTTTAACTACATTATCAACTTATTTTTGCTTTGTGATTAAAGCATTACGTTACTTCACTTTACTTATACAAGTTACTTTGATATACTTTGTAACTTGTGTAGACAGACACAAATTTATGTTAAAAAACAATGGATTATGATAAATCCCTCATACATTAAGATTGCTTCTTTCAGAATCAATCCTCTATGATTGGACTCGTCACTAACTAGAGCAAAAGCAACACCGGCCCACAACTCATCGGTCGCCGAATACTCACCGACTACCACCGGCTTGTCAACGATTCCTTTCCGACAATTTACTGTTAAAAATTTTCAAGTCGTGTATTAAATTGTGTATTAGTAGTCTCAAGCAACTCATAGAGTTCACATGTTACTAGAGTGCCATGCAAGCATTAAATCTACTTTTTCTGTTTGGCATGCAACCTTTGTTCTTCTTCGTGTTTATCTGTGATATCGTTGAGCTTCCTCTCCCAGTTTTCGTAAAACTCGTGAACCTCATTCATCAAGGAATCCATTAGATCCAGATTCTTCTTGGCCAGTTCGTACCCGGGCCCACCAAGCAGCTCTAGCTCATCTGCAACACAAAACACGGTACCAGTTACCTTAGGAATGGAAGGTGCGTAAAATGTGTTACGGTTATCTGGGAATGCTTTCGAGATCTTTCCTATCCTTGTTGCCAATTTCCACAACACAGATCACTCAAGATAGAGTTAAAGGAACTCAGTTGTTGTGGAGCTTAGTGGATGTGGTTGGCTTGGCTTGCCACAATCACACTGTACAACATAAGTATTCAGCATTTCGCACTACAGTGGGTAATGCTGACTGCTGTTAGAGGCAATCGTCTCCAGTAATGGACACCGGCTCGAGCATGTTACTGTGCTCGAAAAATGTTGTTGGTTAACCTTACCCAACTCTGTCCTTTTCTTCCAGTGCCTCATATAACCGTAATCCCAGATAATGCCACAAGCCGTGAAAAGCAATAGAAGACCAAGACAGGAGTAGATTGCATTTTGGAACAAGGGAGAGGAAGCGTCAAACAAACCGGAAGAACGTTCAATCGCTGCGCTTTCAGCGGGTTCCTAAGGAGAAGAACAAAAAGTCTTTTTAGTTTTGTATTTTTACAAACACAATTTGAACATTTCACGATCTTCCTACAGGTAAAGATGCAAGGCATAAAGTATAATACCTCAGCTTCTCTTTCAAAAGGTTAAATACAGTATCATAAAAAAATATATATATATATATATAAATCACGCCGCCCTTCTGTATCAGGCTTGTCACTGGCTCATAACACAATAAGGTACAGGCCTTGGTTGTTCAAAGCCTAGATAACGCTTGAAAAATCACTACCCAGTCCATAGCAGGCTTTTTTTGTCTTCTGGATAGCGATTTTTTCAGTGGATAGCATTATTTACCCTTTAAACAACTGCACACAGGTTACAACGTGCCCTAATCCTAAAAGCAGTAGTGCTAGTGCTGGAGGTTCTGAAACGTAAGTGGCCAAGTTATTCAAAATTTCTGAAAGAAACGAGTTATCACATCTAGCTCATTTGATCATTCGCTCTCCGTTAACAACGTCGAGGTGCTTTCGCTCGGTTTAAATTTCGCTCTGTTGCTATCATAGAAACATCGAGACCTATACATTGATAATTATCTGATCAACAACAACAACAACAACAACAACAACAACAACAACAAATTCGCACGATCGGAAGACGAAGATCCTAAACCTAAGATGGCCCAGAAAGAACAGGATTTGAAAGGCCCACAGGATCAAAGAACATAACTAAAGCCCATAGAGAGAAAAATGGTGTAGGTGAACACGTGAAAAACATACGAACGATAACAATAAAATCTGACTGCTATCAAAGAGGGCCTACCAGGGGTTTTGGGGAGCAAGGGAAAATGGTCATCTTTTTTTTCAAGGGAACAAGTGAAGGGATATTATTGGGATTAAATTGAGGGAACAACGATATCTCTACTATTTAAGGTCACTTTAACAAACAATCTTAGGAAACAATATAATTTATTAACAGGCAACAAGGGAGAAAAATTGAAATTCTCAAGGGATCAGGGGACCATGCTATCCCCTCCCCGTCCCCTGAAAGGACATCCGGTGGATGAAACCATCAACCAACAACAAGGAATTCTCAAACTAATTTAACTCCTTTTTATCCAAGCGCTATATAACAACAACGTACACTCATAGGTCGCGTTTTCTGCTTGACAGTCTCAAAGATTGCTGCTTGGTTCGACAAGACGTATTCCTCCAAGCAGGCTTGAAATTGCCACTCTGACAACCTCCCTCCTCCGAATACGATACCGTAGAACGAGTTGTGGTCGATGATCTTATTCACACGTAGCTCTTCGCTGGAAAAATCTGTCATTTCTCCAGCAACGTACGAGTCGACTAGCACACCCTTCAGGCCGTCCTCTCGATTCCTCAGAGGCTCCACGATCGATTGTAAATCGGGGTATGCTGTGAAAATAAAATTATTGTTAGTAATGACAAAAACTTAACTATTTCAGTTCCTAGGACTCAACCCACACTAGGGTTACATCCACAGACTTAAAAGTTTGAACACCTTGCACAGCATAATAAACAGTACCACATGAAAGTACTGCTCGATAGCTTTCATTTGAATGGTTGCACACTAGAGGGTTACATTCACAGACTTAAAAGTTAGAACCACCTTCTACAGCAAAATAAACAGTACTACATGAAAGTACAGCTCAACAGCTTTCATTTGAATGCTCACACAAAAGGGTTCATAGAATATATGTCACGATTTCTTTTCTACGTTAGAGTCATAGAGTCTCTTCCGTACCTTTGGAAATTGATCGAACTGTGTCGTATGCAAGGGTGATATTTCAATATTTCTTTACCCTTCTGCTGTAGTACATGTAAGACTATCTTAGGCTAGGATAACGTATCTAGAATGCTTTCATCTGTGAGTTAGCAAATCTACGAGCTTACCTGTCATATTTGCGTTTTTGATCAGACCCAACCGATACTCGGTAGAATTAGCCACTGCTGCAATCTGAAGTAAAAAAAAAAAAAAAAAAGAAACAATGATAAAATGAAAAAATAACCATTAGAAAAATAACGCAATACCATATGAAAGTACTGTTGAATAGCTTTCATCTGAATAGTCACTCATTAGAGTGTTAGACTCACCATACACGTTACAGCCTTTTCTCGAATGGTCATTTAGCCACGGAAAGAGAGGATGAAGAGAATATAGGTCTTAATCACAACGTTATCCCTCTCAAGCTATTTTTAGATTACTTCCGGTTTCAGATATCCCAGAAATAGCCAATTCTATGATGCGTATTTTGGTCACGGGAACAGCCCAGCCATCTTAACACGCATTTTCATCCTAACGCAACCCCAGTGGTAACATTATTCGTGGACGAGACTGGTACATTTCTAAAAATAGCGTTGGACTGAAAGGTCCGATCGCGACATCATTACTTACTCATAAGCACCGAAGCGACAGATTTGAATACGAACTGGATTACCTTAGGAATAAGACCTGTATGGGACAATGGCTCTGTTAACCTTCATCATCTCTTAGCCATGGTCATGGAATTACTTTGACCAAACATTTTACATTAGAAGCAAAAGTGGAACCCACCTTAGTGCCATACAGTTTGACGTCAGTACTCAGTGTAATGGCTGTTAGGGATGTAGTCACAACACCAGTAAAAATAGACGTGATAACGAGGCCAACCAGAACCCACGCTATCGCAAAAATACGGGCCACAAATCCCCTGGGAGATCGGTCGCCATAGCTGAGGGACAAGGAGACAACAGAAAAGTGGTATTCAACTGACAGAACAAATAAAGATATCTCTGATGTGGAAGGGGGAAATTCTTAAGTTTCATTCACCAAGGTAACTAGTAAACTGCCATAACTTGATCTAGAATTATATCATATCAATCAATACTAAGTCGAAATATCTACAGTTGGACTGAGTTGAAAGGGGATACAGAAATTATTTAGAGCACGGAGCTTGCCACAACATCAACCCATGAACTATGTACAGAGTGTAAGATATTTCCTTGCACTCCCACCAACTAGAGCGTTTCTACGTCTATTAACTAGACATATAGTAGACGAAACAAGATGCAGTGGTGTAAAGGCTAATTGGAGAGTTATTCTTTTTCACTGCACTCTTTGCAAGGTTAGGAAAATGAAGAAAAACTCAAATGCAGTAGATTATGCTCCACAGCTATATAGCACTGACTTACCCCACGGTTGTCATAGTAACAAAAGCCCACCAGAATCCCTCTCCGCTGCCTTTGACGAATGACCTGGGAAACTCGTCAGGATTATACCTTGTGTCCTTTAGAAAAGGAGAATAATTATTAATTGACATCTAGGAAAAGGACCTTCGGAGGAAGGGTTTTGATATAAACAGGTGAAGAAGAATGTGGAAGGAACGAAAGAGTGTTGTAGTTCCGGCTGAACAAAGAGGCGCACGAATTTAGAAAATCACACACACGTTTTAACCACAGGCAAGCGAGATGAAAAGATACCGTACCAATTTATACATGTATATCATGGGGGTCTAGTCACTAATGGTAAAGACCGCAGGCTGGACGAGTATAAAACCGCGTGCCCTTGAGAGAAGTCGGGAAACTTTCAGACTTGCCCAACAGAAGCCCAGACCTTAAGCATATATGCCGACTGGACACTTCACCATGCACTACGCTATTAAGGAAGGTTACCTGTAACTTTGTTTAAATGTTACAAAAAGAATCAAACATCCCGCTTACTGCTGTGCTGAGTATTGCTGCATGACGTGGGAAAATGTTTATAAAAAGAAATGATGTTATGACTAAATACTTTGTACAAAACGGTGACGAAGATATTCATTAGTGAAAGACACCAGACACTCGAAATGTCGGCGTTGAAGATAGATTTGGTTTTCGCTCGCCGATGTGGTGAATCCTGTCTTCAGTGGGTGGTGTAGTGTGTGAACGGGAGGAGAAGGGTAAAGACGAAAGGGGGGAGGGGGGGGGGGGTATTTTCCCTAACAACAAAAGGTGATACACAGATTTGGGTAACGTGTTTATATCCTTAGCTTATTGCCACCCAATTCAGATCATTTTATAATTCATTTGGGAGGCTACAATTGTTCTGTTTTTACATATTCCCACGCAATCAGCTGCGTGTGACAAATTGTAACGCAGTTGTAACCTCCCAAATGAATCGTCACGTGGTCTGAATTGGGTGGTAACAAGGATGTAAACACGTCAGCCAAATCCGTCTATTGAGGCTATAATGTAATGTACTTACCAATCCCCACATAATTATCCCAGAGAGTAAAGCCATCAGAAGTGTGAGTACTAACACAGGCCAACCAGACAGGACAGAGTTGAACACAGCGTTAGCGGACGTGCCGGGTGGCTCATCAACAACAATGAAAGCAACGCCTGGAGAGCTTACCAGTGGCATGAACGTGTACTCACTTTGATACCAACGATCGTCCTTGTGTCCACTGATTGGAAACGTGATCGTATCATTTACATCGAAGTTGCGAATATCTCTAATTGCTACCAGGTTGTCTTGGCGGTTTGCATAGGAAATCGTCGACGGCCCGTCACCTCCCGAGCAGTTTCCACAGCACACGGGAACAATTTCTTTGAGAAGTAACGGGAGCAGTCCTGAGGGTTCTCGGCCGGGTCCGTTGTCTTTGATTTACGGTGGAATGTCGTACCAATTGGCTTTGATTATCTTCGGGCATTTGCACTTCTCTGAAAATCAAACAAAATTTGAGTAACAAGAGATTGATTTTATAGCTGTGGCTTTGTTGAATAGGAAGTATGGTGCCTCATGGTCAAAGTCGATGGACTCCGGGTAAGGTTAAAAAAGCATGAATGTTTATCAGGAAACCGCTCACAAGCACAATACTTGGGGTAGCGTTAAGCTCAACAGACAATGCCAACTAATTTGATTTTAAATTTAAATGCTTTCCGTGTAAAATGTCAACAGGACACATGAATTTTGTACCACTGGAGAGATTATTTAAAAGCAAGGTGGTCTATAAGCTGGAAATTTGCGAACCTTGCACTAAGTTGTCCAGTAATTATATGATACTGATTCATAAGTTAAATAAAGGCTTTGTAAAATGAATGAACCGGACCTCAACGTCTTGACCAACATCTGGAAGAATTGTATGTAGACTTTTGGAGAGAATTTTCAATCCACAGATATCAAGATGAGGCACAACAAGTCTTGCAAACAATTTAGTCTGGACAATACAAAGGCACTGAAATAAAATATAAAATCTCCCTAATAGGAATTAGATGAATAATCTTATGTAGACTTGTGGAGGGAACATGTACTTAAATCCTCTTGTTTTACCTTTTACCCGCAGGTACATCACAGCATCGTCCTGTCCCAAGGAGTTACTCGCATAACACTTATAAAATCCAGTGTCGTTTCGCTTGAGGTTGTTGATCAGTAGCCTTCCATCGTGAAAGTCAAACATGCGGTCCGCACGAGTGTTGAGTGGTAGCTCGGAATTTGCTGGGTCTGACCCCAGATAATACCAATTCACCTCCGCCTCAGGATAAGCCGACACCTGGCACGTCAGCATCAGACTGTCGGTTTCTGTCACTACATTTTCTGTTGAGCAGTTTTTGGTACCAGTGGGACAAAACGATATTATCTCCGGTTTGTCTGTAATGAAAAACGCAAAATATGTGAGTTAATTTCCGCGCACACTCGACTCTAAACACGATGCATGGGTGCGACAGAAAATGCTCTTCGAATATTTATCCGAACATTTTACGGAAATTTCCGAAGATTGCCGAAGAATTTAAAGACTGAGTTATAGAAAGATGCGAAGATTTTCCTACTAAACGCCGCAGTGGGGAAAACTCATCACTCAGTAAACATGGCGTTGTCGATTTCTTCACATATGGCAATACAATAAGTTGAGAAAAAAAAGTAAAACTGTTTAGCTGGAAGTCCTTGTTATTCAAATTCAAATCTCTGTGAGAAATAAAAAGGAAAATATGGCTAATTATTACATCGCTCGGGTATCACGCGCACTGTGATTGGTCAATAATACGGTCCGTATTCCTACTACATGATTGGCTTCCCGCGTGCTTGAATTGAAAAGGTTTTTCTTTGCCACAGCAAGAAAAATAACATGAAATTCGTATCAAATTTATTGAAACGAGCCCTAGCTTTTTCCGTCGATTTATGGCCCACTTTACACTTCATGGGCTATCAATCAAAAGGGAAAAACTCGAAACGACGGTTTGCGAATTTTGAAAAGTTGGCCTAAGTTTTTCAAGTTCGGTGACTGCAATCCGTGTTAATCTTCTCAATCCTTAAGCATCTTTGTTTCTTTATGATTTATTATTATCTCTTTGGTGTTTTTCTATCTTAGTAAGCTACTATTTTCAGGTTTTCTTCAATTTAAAAGTAATTTTCTCTGTGGCCAAAATAACTCAAAACACCGCGACTGAGCTCCTTTATCTGTGAATCTGTCAATGGATTTTAAATAATCTGCAACTTACACATGCTACGAATAACCATATAAGTGGCGTTGAATCCTTTGCCTGTAACAAACCCGTCTGATCTGAACTCCACTCGAGCTTTCCCACAACGGGTTGCGACAGTGAAGGTCATCATGTAACCGCAGTATCCATCAAAGATGTCTGGTGATCCCAGGTTCTCTGACCAAGTCGTGGACTTGCTACACATGTCAGAGACCTTGACGTAATCATACGGTAGACAGGTCTTACTCCACTCCAAGTCAAAGTCGTGAAATGTGATCAGGATTTTGGCGTCAAATTCGGATTCAATGATCCAACTACAATACATAATAAGGAAGCATGTCAAAGATATGATTTAGGAAATTTGCAGTTGGTCCAATTAAAAATAAAACGTTGTTCTGTGGAGTACAAGATGCAACCATTCCCAGTTTCCTTCGTAGCCACGCAGTAAGTTCAACTCCATCGCAAATGATTGTTTAGCACAGAAATGGCCAAATTAAACTGACCGCTGTTATTTTTTATTAATGCCACATCCGCTTAAAATCATGTCGATTAATTTTATTTCCTAAAAAAGAGAGCCTGTCTTTAATACCCTAAGAATATCCTTAATTTGACAAATTCGTTTTTCGCGGTCCGCTTCACCATTTCCCAGTCAAAACCATCTTCGTCGCTTTTCAGTTTGAATTATATCTTAGGAGTTTTTTTTTATACCTCAGTGAACTAGAATTTTTCGGTTTTCTTCAATTCGAAGATGAATTTGTATGTCACAAAAGGATTTTAATTTATGATAACAAACAGTTTCTTTGAAGTCGTTTCATATTACCTGCAATTTGTATTATTAGGATAACCTTCGTATCCACCTGGACTTGTGAAGTTTCCTTTATCGCCAAATAATTGGACCTCCTTTCTACAGTCTAAGGAACAAAAAAATTAATTAACTTGGTTCTTGTATATACAGAACTTTGCACACATTTGTAAATATTGAAATGATTAGTGTGATTTTAGTTCTTTGTTCACAGGAAAATAATAATTTTGAACAGAGTTGAACCAAATTTCGTCTGTCACTTACAACGAGTAAACATCACGCATAATGTATTTTTTTCATACACGGACAATAGATTTTGGTCGAAAATAAACCGGTTTCATTCTGCGTCTAAACTGATGTTAAATGATTAATTGCTAAGAAATATTTTCCAAAAAATACACGATGAATTCTTTCAGTCTCAAATTGCACATGCAAGAAAGCATAGTTATTTTGCAGCGTCCTTAAAGCGATCAGAACACCTTGCAGTTATTTTCCATGTTACAATTCTCCTGCGATGGACTATAAATTGCAAAGAGGTCAACGAGAAATTAATTTACCACCCTTTGCGTTGAAATGGGTGCAATGTATGGTTTCCCATTAAAGTTGACTTTTTTCGTTCCTCTGAAGAGAAACTGATCATGATTGTATAAGAACTGTTTGAGACGAGGCCGTATACGACGCAAATAGCGCAGGTAACAGACTGTTTAATGCTGCGAAATATTACCCTCGTAATTGCTTTCACGCGATATCTTTCCACATATCTCAGGTTACGCGTTTAGGCAGCCGTCTTCTCGCTATTGCAAAATAAGCCGTAACTATTCTATATTTACTGAAAGTATTATTACTTTTTGGCGTCTGGATGTAGTGTGATGCGTCTGTCCACGGCAAAATCGTCACCAGCAATTTTAATAACTGTAAAAGATCACGCGAAAATTCGGTTAGTTGGTTTTGGCACCGAGTGGTGAGTTAACTAGGTGTTATTCAAGTCCAATCTTCCAAAACCTACAGGCTTACCAAAAACATTTTCACTCCTCCAACGGGATTCTCGTTTTGCAATATTTATATATGTATATTCTCTCAGATGACAGCGAAAAACCAGGATATGGAATCACTGTAGCTCCTATGGAAATATGCAACGCCGAGTGCAGAGAGGTCTGTGTAAATAAACATTCAGAGCGCATCAATAATTGAAGACTTTCCAGCAGGGTGTTATTGCCACGAACCAATCATAACGCCCGGAAAACAAACTACAGATTATTATAGGATTAGGAGGTTTGTTAACAGTTGGAATATAAAGTTGTTAAGGATGCTATTCAGGCTTACACGGTGTTCGTGGGAAAGAAGGCCACTAAGTTATTTACAATTAAAAGCTGTTTAACAGTTGGGTTAAATGAAAAAGAAAATCTTGTTATATTCACTCGGTGGGCCTTCGAACTCATTCTATATTAAAGTGCACC
Source organism: Orbicella faveolata (assembly GCF_042242905.1). Classification (NCBI taxonomy): domain Eukaryota; kingdom Metazoa; phylum Cnidaria; class Anthozoa; order Scleractinia; family Merulinidae; genus Orbicella; species Orbicella faveolata. Next base: position 3,520,230 of record NW_028301555.1, read on the forward strand.
TAACCCCAAAAGTTTTTTTCTCGCTAAAACGAATCTAGACTTTATTTGAAGCATTTGGGCGAAGCAATTTTTGAATTTGGTTGAATCCTCGATTTTCTATGCCCTTTCAAAGTCGCGCTTGAAGTGTTTCACGACCGCGTTTTAGGGAGTCTGGGGCGGCGGTAGCTGATGACGTCTACCCAGGAACGAAACCCAATAGCGCCTCAGTCAGCTCTCTGTATTTGCTCGAGAAAATGGAACACAAAACTAATCGTTCCGATGTATTTTGGGACTAAAACGTCCAAGTTTTGTCTCAGAATCATTTCTTTTTCGTCACTGGAGTCAGAGTTAAGTTTCGATTCGAAAGATACCGAAATAAACTTCGATCGAGCACGTTCGACAACTGTGAACTCACTGCTTAGAGCTTTGAGAGCAATTTACAATATTTCAAGCGAAGAAGGGGAAGACTTCTTTGCGGACGAGCTGCTTGTATATTAGGAATGGAAAGCTAGATACGAAGTCAGAGCAGGCGAACGAAAAGCAGGAAAGAAAACTCAAGGACTGCTTTGGATGGTAATTTCGTCAACTAAACATAAGATTCCCACGCGTGTTTATAGCCCGTTTACATTTGTCCTTAGCGAGAATGTATTTTGTCAAGGTGTGATTGTTCTGTTAAATCCAGTTTGCGTTTTACTTTCAGTTGAATGCTTCATGTTTATAAGAGCCACGTACGTGTTGCAGTTTTCGAGACTTGATGACCTCCAAAACATTGGCTTCGATCGATTGAAAATCGTATTGTTTGGACCTGTATTTTTGAAGCTACGGGAAGCAAGGCGGAAGGAAACATTTCATTCAATTACCGATTTCACATTGTCACATGTTTTAAGTCGTAACTCCAAATAACCATTGTGAATTGTTCTCAAAGTTTGCAGTGAAATTCGTCCAATAAGCGAATTTAAAAAAAAAAAAAAGAAGAAAAAACGGTTGGTAAACAACCTCGACTAGTGCTTTAAAGAAAATTAGGTAGGAGTCTTACGGTCTGAGCAGGAAACAATAAGCGTTAAGAACCTTGATCACAATCAGTCTTTGAAGATGCATAGTTACGACTGAGATGAATTGGGTGAGGTTAGAAAGATGAGGTTAAAACTAAAATTAGGCTCTGATAAAAAAAGAAAAAAAAAAACTCACGAAATGTACAATGCTGCAAGAAAAGCGACGAAAATAAAAGGGAAAATCAACGTTATTAACTAAAGAAATGGACTAACGTTGCTCAGTTGAATCAACAGTGAAAAAATTTCCAAGGAATATTTGAAAATCTGAATTAGGTTCGCAATAAAAATGCAACAAACGGCTAAGGGCGCGTAACATTATTTTCTCCGAGAGCCTAATTAACTAACAGCATTGTCTTTGGGTGCTTGATGTAGATCAAAAGAATAAGAATAAGAATAAGAATAAGACTAAGACTAAGAATATGTATAAGAATAACAACAACAACAATAATAATAATAATAATAATAATAATAATAATAATAACAATAACAATAACAATAACTTTATTATTGTGTCAAAAGGCAGTAGCCGAGGGGAGAAGTCCCTTCTAATAATCGTGGATACCTAACTAGTAACCTAATTAAAATCATTTGTTGAACTCTGAATTAAGATTTGCTAAGGAAATAAAGTGAAATTGCATTTCAACAAAGGAATAACTAGAAGCTCTAAAAAATGTGCTTATGCAGGCTTCTTTGGAAAGAGGACCAGCTGTTTTTCGTCAATTTATAAGTGCAAGAATGATTCGAGGCATCGGAGGCGTAGTGTCCGTAAAATATCCTTAATTCTAAAATTCCTGAATATGCCATATTGGTATTTTCGGTATTGGGCTGGAACTAGATTGCAGCCGAGGCTTATGCGGAGAGTCCTTTAAAAAACAAATAGCATTTATCCCTTTTAATTAATATTCCTCTGCGGGAGATTCCACAGCAAGCTAATTCCGGTCCAATACCGAAAATACGAAGATGGTCTATTATAAATAAACCCTCCATTTTCAAGTCGCAATTTCAAACGGTTTCCATGCCACTCTCAGAACTTCGTCCAGCTAACTCAAGGGCTGGTTTTCACTAGCACACAAGCATAAATACAAGTCAAAGTAAGAAAGTATGGGCACCAGAACATATTCATAAGCACAAGCATATTCAGAATAAACATGCTTCTTTCTTCTCATGATTATGTTGCGCTAATATGTCGCAGTAAGATTGTAGCTGACGTAACCACAAGGCAGTCAAACATACTAGTCATAACTCGTATTGTATATCACAGGCGATATGGCGGGCTCTGCCATATTGTTTACACCATCGAGGAGAGGGTATCCATTCTCGTCCCCAAGGCCTCTCGTCTTTGTTTGGAAAAGAAAGAGGTGGTACCGAGAATCCCGGTTATCAGTCTGCGTTTGCGTATACCTTCATGTTTATGTGCTACCATACACAGAGCAGAACTTTCCAGGCATTAAAAATACCGCGATGATTCGATTTAGCGCCCGGAGGCAGGGCGCTTATGAGTGAGTTGTGGCGCTGATTCCCTTTTGAACATATACATCTGGTCCCAGTTGTTCGAAAGATGGATAACGCTATCCACCGGATAAATCGCTATCCCGAGGATAAATGTTGACAAAACAAAGCACGCTATCCGCTGGATAGTGATTTAACCAGTGGACAGTATTATCCACCTTTTGAACAACTAGGGGCTGAATGTGATATAATACTTAAATGAAAAAGAACAGGCACTTTAACTCAAGAACTGTACAAGGGTCTATGATAGTCACAATGTTCAATACTACGTTTAAAGGAGAAAGCACACTTCCTAATTTATTCGTCGTGTCAGTCTATTATATGCCAATGTCTTGAAATCTTGAATGCTACTTTCGTAGGGCGGGTCTTTATTGGAAGGGGGCGCTTATTTGAATAGGGGCGCATATTATGATAACGGCACTCGAGTGGGAGCGCTTATATAATAATAATAATAATAATAATAATAATAATAATAATAATAATAATAATAATAATAATAATAATAATAATAATAACTACCTTGCTAGGTACAGCGCACATTTTGAGGAGGGTGCTATCAAGCTAAAAACTGGCTATCCCCTAGTGCCCCAGGACCATGGTTTGGTCTCGGCCCTAAGGACTCTAAGCAAACATTACGTGAGGACGATAATAATAATAATAATAAATCAGAAGTGAAAGGATTTCTCGGAATTTAAGAAAGCAAGTAATGATGATCAGTTACAAATTGTACTTGTTCTAACATTTCTTAAAATGATCACTTCTTGTTAATAGAGCCAAGACAACGCACCAAATTTGGCAGAACGAGACCCCGAGGAAAGGGAGGAATAAAAATAGTGGACAAACACGATGAGTTACCGACCTACAATGATCTAACTCTCCCGCCAAAAGACTGTCCCTAAACGTCCTAAGACGTCCCGCGAGCCTCTCCATCGTGCCGTCAGAATAATAACTCGACTAATTCGTCCCTCAATCGTCAGAAATCACATTTTCACCGACTGAAGTAGTTAAAGGCCCTTTTTACAATGTAGGAAAAAGACGATCTCTTTTCAGGCAATAGATTTTTGGAAAGAACTTCCAACCCATTTAAAGGGAATTGGTGTATTTTCTTTTCCAAAAACAATAAAACATTATTCACTGCCAGAACAATAGCGGAATTAGTTATTTATTTTTTAAACTAAACTGTTAACGGTAAATTTCTCCATCATCTCTCCTGTCCTTCAATTACACATAACTAGGCTGAAGGCCAACTCGAAAACCTAACGGTTCATTTAGCATCTAGTCTCATTAAAACAAAATTACAATTTCCTCCTTATCTATCACGGGCTACCTATCTTTAATATACTACAAATGTTGAATATTCAAATTTGCATTGAGAAAATATAGATTTTGTTGCTGATTTTGTTGTTTGTTGTTGTTGTTGTTGTTGTTGTTGTTGTTGTTGTTGTTGTTATAAGAATAGTGACCGCGCTAACATTACAGCTTAGGCTCAACCTCGCTATGATGTTTGGGCGGTTACTAAACTTACTTTTCCAACATAGCGTCCAAGTCAACTTAAAACCGAAAACCGCGAGGTAAATTTAAGATTTCCCGCAACCACGTGATAATTTCTTAACCGTAAACCATCAGATAAATGTGAATGCACCCGCAAACCGGCCCTCAAATAATTGCCAAACCGCAAGAGTATAATAGAATCTCTAATTAGGACCACGAGAAGTATAATGAAACTTTCGCATTACCTTAAACAGGCAGATAGAGAAAAGCGCGGCAAGAAGTCACAAATTACGAACAGCATTTAGGTTTGCAGTAAGAACATCTTCAAATCTTCTTTGAGCTTAATTTAAAGTTTTCTTGCATCAATGATAAGGTGCAGAAGCAAAATTAAACAAAGTTGTTCTCGAAAAAGAAAATCAAATTATAATTTCAATCCGCACAGAAACAACAGTTACTACTATACGTTAATCCGCGTATTATAACTGTTTTTGCGTTACACAACTAAAACTATTTTGAGAAAACAGTTTCAGAATCCTACATAACAACTACAAAATACAGGGTCACTTTTGAAGGTGCACATATTTAGTGGATCGTTTGGCTCGGCAGTGGATAAAAGAACGACGAATAGCCTATGTACGCGTTAAGTTCTAGGTCTATATATTTAGTGGCTCGTTTGATGGATTGTTAAAAGTGGCCCTGTACTCTGTAGTTTAGTTCATTTCTAGTACGTTTCGATCCAGTGTGAATATTTCTCTCAGACACGAGATCCTCGAACGACACCAAAAAGCCCACCAGGAGAGGGGGCGATGAATGCGCCGGGCCGGAGATTTTAGTGAGGTCCTCAATGCGAAGTCATGAAAATCACACAATATTATGAATAATAATATTAAAAACAACAAGTATAATGTATCAATAAAAACCCTAACATTACACTGCAGGACGTTTACCATCTTTCCTAGACTAGCGCCCGGCTTACGCATCAATATTTTCAAGTTACTCGTATGTGTCAATTGGAGCTTCTTTGATGACTCGATACACTTTTTCATGGCAATCCAGTATTCCTTTCATAAGTTGTGTGAAGATTGGGGGTGTCCCGGCAGCATGTTTGCCGTCTATTACTGATGCAATGATGGACTTGCTTTTTTGAAGACGTTGCGCCATCCGTTTAGCTTTCAATGAGTTTGGCGGAACTTGATTCATTACAGCGATGACGTCTGCCTCAATCTCCTTTGCACGTGTTATTAAGTCGTCGAGAGAAGGCGTATTTCGTCACGGCAATTCGCTAAAACAAATATTTCCAAATTCACGTTAACACTCTTTTCTTGCAAAGAAAACTGAACACGCTAGCTACTTAGACGGCGTCCACACTACGCCGGAAAAATCTAAAAAACGTAGCTTTAATTCTACGGTTAGGCCTACCATCCACACAAATCCGTCACGAAAAAGAAGCTTTTCGAAAACGCTCTTTAAACCGGAGGAATTTGAAACGCCGGCTTTGTGTTTTAGTGAAGACCAAAAACATTTTGCTATCGGAGCTTTTCGAAAACGATGGCTTCACGATAATTATGCGATTTACTTGACCGTGTTTTCCTCAAACGCAAATCCAAAATGACCGGTGATCGTTGCGTTTTCAAATTTCTCCGGCGTAATGTGGACGGAAAGCATTTGATGCATTTTCAAAGTGAAACCTCCGTTTTCAAATTTCTCCGGCGCAGTGTGGACGGGGCTCTAGTTTTTGTCAACACAAGCATATACGCTCATTCGCAAAAAATGCAAGAAAAACACTTACTTCGTCTTGGATTAAAGTGTAGATCTCAGCAATATGTAGGAGCAGCGATTCGACGTAATCTTCAAGTCAAAATGAATTTGCTTAACAACCTAGGCCTGCAACTTATAAAGCGTCGTTTTCACTCACGTGGCCAGCAGCCATGGAAATTTATTGAAACAAGACAGTGTTTACATAAGAAAAGAGTTTGACCCCCATAGGATTGGTTAGGGACACAAGCATGGCCGCCGTTTCACTGTTTTGGGACTCCAGTATGGCTGCCGCGGCGGCATGTGACAGCACTCCTGACATAAACACAATAACAGTAGGGATGAGGTTTCTCCACAAAAAAATGGTATTCATGAAAGGCGGTAAACAGTTACTTCGATGGTTGGTATCCTTACAGTGACAGCATACCATTGCTAAGGACGCTTTTAAGCCAAACACACTTCCACCGACTCAACAGTTGAGCAGTAAAGGCCCGTTTTACAATTCCCGACGTCATATAGGACAAGCGTAGGAAAACAGACGATTCCTTTTCAGGTAATAGATCTTTGAATAGATAGATAGATCTAAGAACTTAGCGTATTTGCTTTTCCAAAAACAATAAAACATCATTTACCATCAGACCAATACCTGAATTAATTATTTTTTGTTTTTTTTCTCCCTTACACTAGACTGTAAACCGTAAATCGTTCCTTCATCTCTCCTGGAATTGGACATGACTAGGCTGGAGGCTAACTCGAAAACCTAACGGTTCACTTAGTCTCCAGCGTCATTAAAACAAAATGACAACAGTTACCTTATCCAAAACATGCGACATGTACTAAATATACCACAAATGTTAACTATTTGTGTTTGTATAGAGAAAATAAAGATGTTGTTGTTGTTGTTGTTGTTGTTGTAAGAATTGTGACCGCGCTAACACTATAGCTTAGGCTGAACCTCGCTATGATGCATGCGCGGTTACTAAACTTACTGTTCCAACATGGCGTCTAAGTCAAATTTAACGGTAAGTAAATCTCTTTCTCTTCAACAATTTGCGTTAGGTATGTGAATTACACTTACTCTCGTTAAGTTTACAAATACTCTGATAACTAAATGATCAGATCTAAGGAAATTTCTTTTGGAAATTTCTTTTGGCGAGAAAAAAAATTGGGGTTAGTTGCACTTTAAATATTCATATTTGTATCGAGAAAATAAAGATGTTTTTGTTTTTGTTGTTGTTGTTGTTGTTGTTGTTGTTGTTGTAAGAATAGTGACCGCGCTAACATTACAGCTTAGGCTGAACCTGGCTATGACGCAAGCGCGGTTACTAAACTTACTATTCCAATATGGCGTCCAAGTCAATTTTAACGGTAAGTATATCTCTATAAAATTTTCTTTTCAACAATTTGTGTTAGATATGTGAATTACACTTGTTCTTGTTAAGTTTACAAACAGTGATTACTAAATGATCAGATCTACAAAAAGGATGGTTCATTCTGGATATCGTTTTATGAATTCAGTTGTGACTCGATCGGGAGCGTTTCGTAGCATTTCCAAACACCGAGAGGAGAGTTGAAAATACTGTACGACGTGTAGCGAAGTATTTTTGACGAACTGCGGTGTGCTTGGAAATGCGATGAAACGCCCTCTTGAGTGTTTGATATATCTTCTCAATCGAAACTAAAACTAAGGAGAAAACGGAGAAACAGAATCGTAAAATCTCTCTGCTAATTAAGATCAGACATTCAAACACCGTCACGGTTGTGATTTCTATTGATTAGACTTTCACTTCCATCTCTCTTTTTTTAACGAATTTGCATGAGAAATTAGCTTTTAGAGAGCAAAGGAATCAAAACACGTAGGGACTTAATAATTATCGAGGTACAAACTAACTGTCGGTCATCGAGTGACGTTGTCATATCCCAAAACTAAAAATTACCTTTCATTCTAAGGTTTAAGTTTCGTTAGGTATAATACGCTCTAAGAACTTGACGTTTTATAACGTTTTCACTCGACAGGGTTCCATGTTTTGTAATTGAGCGCGTTTGAATTCCAAAGCTGTTGCCGCGTGGCATTGAAGTGGCGGCCCGAGAAGGCTGTCGCGTGGGTCAAAAGGTAACTTTTGGTTTAAAGTTTTTGCTACATGAACAGTCCTTGCATAGGACAAAGTACTTATTTCAATGAGCCCTTGAGCAATAACGTTTCGTTTTAATAATAAAACTCAGTGATAGATGTTTCTGTTACTTCATGGGCGCAGTTTTGGTGCCCCTTCCGGGGACACCAACATGGCGTCTGCATAGAAAGCTTTTCAAATTTGGATGAAAGATTTCTCCGCATAACACGTGTTTAGAAAAAAATAACAGACCGCAATCTTGGCGGGGTTGTTACACAGATGGAAGTCAGGAATTTACAACTATTGGTAGAAGAATTGAAAAGGGAAATCGAAGGGCTAGAAGAGGAAAATGAAAACTTAACAGAGAAATTGAAGAAAAGAAAAGGAAATAAGAGTCAACAGGTGAAGAGATGGAGAGAGAAAAAGCGAGATAGATATTTGGAGCAGAAAAGAAGGGAGAACCTAAAGAGGAAACAGAGAAAACGAGACAATGAAGGATGTGTGGAAGAAGTTAGAGTAAGAACGAAACCAAGTGATTAGTGCTTTCACCGAAAAAAAGCAAAAGAAATCACAACGGTAAGAAAGAAACAAAGCAGAGGCGGCAACGTGGAAAGAGATGCGTATCTTAAACGTCAAACATCAGACCTGTCGAACAACTCGCTTTAAGGAGAAAAATTCTGACGTGTAACCATTATTGTATGAAACTTTGACCCAATTTGAATGTCCGGTCTGAAGTTGAATTTTTTTTCTAAGCAGTTGTTAATATATTGGCATCCAACAGTATCAAAAGCTTTCTGAAAATCTAAGAAAAGAGCGATTCCAGGTATTTTAGTTTCTTCAGTGTATGATATAATGTCGGAAAATTTACGGCCATTTTCACCAATGTACTGGTTTTTTTCTTATCCAGTTTGATATGGGTTAATTTTTCAAAAAAATTCTGGATTTGACGAACATTCCATAGCTACAATAAACAAAAGAGGTGTACTTTGCAAGGTTAAATAGTGGGTGGGCATTCGAAACAAAAGCTATCATTAGCAATATTCTTTCGGGCCCTTAATGAAATATTTAGAAAATTAAACGGATTACAGTTCGCTTCAACTTCAGTAACACTAAGCCCGCTCAAATCTTGGAGTGAAAGAGCTTTACTAAACAGATAAGGAACTAGAAATTAAATTTTCTTACAATAGGAAAAGTTTCAATACGATTGGGCGAATAATGATTTCAGGAAACTAATTAAACTACGCTTGCGGCCTTCACCTTTCCTTCAATTAGCTGCAGTCAAGCAAAGTTTGCCTTGCTTTCGCTTTTACCCTTTTTTGGAGTGGAAAAATGTTTACATTTTGTGATGCCTTAGATGAAACAAAACAAAAAACGTAAACAAACTCTCGAGAGTACACAGTGCGGAATGGAAATCTTTAATGGTACATTTCATTACACGATCTCTTTGTGCAAGAGAAGAATGACAAATTAATTGCTCTCATCGTCTGATTATAAACACGTCACGAAAAAGTGTTTTTTCACAAAAATCCCACCCCCCAATAAAATAACATACTCAGCCGCTTTTTGCTTCATTTTTCTTTAGTAGATTCAGCAGTGGTGCTGAATTCAATCAAATTAAAAACATCGGCTACTGTACCATTTGAATAATCAACAATGGCGTATAGAAATCAAGCGCGAATAATGTAATTGTTTAAGTATAAGTCCATTAGTCGTTCAAAGCTTAATCTAAATCATCTTCACAGACAATTTTGAAAACGCAAAGAGGCGGCCGCCATACTGTTAACAGCGGCAGACTGCTAGGCGACACACCATCAACAACAGAATAGATAGTAAGAACGTCATTCGTCGTAGAACGCCAGTAGATTGACCATTCATGATAACATTGAATTAGCAAAAAAATATCTTTTGAGTTTTACGAGCATCCTTAAACTTTTGTCTACTTGTCTCTGTCATTTGGACGCTGCAGAATAGAGCAGCGTATTAAAAAGTCATTTTCAAAAACTTCTTACAAGGTGTAATTTTCAGTGAACAATAAACATAATTTTAAAGTGAAGTAGGAGGGTTGTCTGTAAACAAAACCATTTTCCCCTTGGGATCCAAAAAAGAAATGTTGGCAATGGACCAACCGAAAGCGTTTGAGTCTATTACAGGTTCAGAAAGCAGCATTTTCTATCAGAGTGGCAAGTGCTATTGAAAAGCGATTCGTGCGGTAAGGCGGTGCCTAATGGTCAAAAAACTCAGTTTACAAATAATGAAACAGGCTAACAGAGCAGCTGATGAACAAGTCGAGAAGAAAGCTCGCTTGATTGACAAAAGGAAAGGAAAAGGACCGAGAAAGTTGGCCCGCGATAAGGTTCAGTTTATCAACGAGCAAGAAGAGAAGTTGAAAAGAAAAGAGTCGCCGAACACACGGGCGTCGAAACAAAATGATGCACCGCAAGCGGTCGTTGTCGAAATTCGAATTCCCGGCGAAAAAGACTTTGCGGCCGAGAATAAAAACTGCGAGGACATTCCTGAAGAGGCTAAAACTGCAAGGACCGCTAGAAGCTCTTTGACGAGAGAAAAACAAAACGCGCAAAAACTCAAAGAAACTTGCCGTGACACGGAGGCGAACAATTCATTGAGCAAAATCTTCGCCACACAGATTGAAGACGGCGAATTCACGGAGAACGGCGACATAGTTTTAACGGTTAAGGCGATTCGCAAGTTCAATAAGGAAGCTAAACGAGGAAAATTACCGGACAACAAGGTTGAAGTAATGTCCACGAACTTTTACAAAGATTTCGATCAAATAGCGGCCTGGCTCAGTGCGGTCCAAAGGGAAAACTTGGGGCACTTTCAAAGAACACCGCGAAAGAACAAAACACCTCGCGTCGGAGGAGCACCCACTAATGACCAAAAAAACTCCGAACAGAACGCCTGTAAACAAAGAAAAAACAAAGACAAAGACGACGACAAGAGAAGGCTTCTCAAGCTTCCACGGATCAACGACAAATTCAACTGTCCAATTTCGTCTCGGAAATTTTGAAGAGAATTAATGGACACTCTGGAAGACCTTCGCTTTACAAACGTATTGGACACGACTCCCTTTAAGGGGACGCTTAAACTGCTGAAAATTCCTCGAAGTATCGACAGCAAGCTAAGGGCATCCTAGATTTTTTTAAGTGCAACCAGAAATCTCGGAAATTTTACTAATTATAAAAGACTATTGTTCAACTCTTCCAAACTGATGTGCCAGAGCAATAGATTCACACTAAACGATGGTTGTCCACGTTCGTAGTAAAGCAATGTAAATTCTGTATCATAAAATATGCTGTAAATATTTCAAGTCGACAATTGAGAAACATTGTATATACATTAACAACATGATTTTATGAAACTACCTTTAGACGTTGACTTGCATTTGGTTTACTGTTTGTTTCTTTTCATTGCACCTATTACGATCAACACTATACTAAAGGTCTGACACAAAGCGAACATAACTCCGCAATTCTCTTCTCACCTGCAACGCAGCTAAGAAGAAGTCAATTGCATTTCTATTGTAATACTAAGGTCAAAGAAACAATAGTCCACCCGGTTTTACAAAAAACCTGGGCTCAGGTCTGCCCCGATCGTTCAAGTTTCCTAACAACACTTGTTTTTGGCTTTGCATGCGCTATACTCGAGATGGCCAAGAAACAAGAGACAAACCCACAGGACTAGCCTGAAATACCTTTCAAATACAAAAGGCCATTTTAAATACCACGGCCAGGGATGCCAAAACTTTTTCCTTAAGGGCTGGATATACATAAAAAAAAGACACCTTTTAGTTTTACTGTATTCCATTCTTGCTTTTCGGCCAACATGAAGGTCGTCCTCTGGCGACTCTAGTTCATTCAGACTGACAAATAATAATAATAATAATAATAATAATAATAATAATAACGATAACGATAACGATAACGATAATGATAATAATAATGATAAAATAACTTTATTCAGGTGTCAAAATGTTTTAACCACGGGATAACCCTCTACTTGTAGAGGACACCTACCTAAAAAAGAAATTACAATACCTAAGAATAATTTAAAATTTTAGTCTGTTTACAAGTGACAAAACCTAATTCATTAGTTATTGCTTACATTGCAGCTTCGGCATCTCTCATCCAGTAGAGTTTCCACGTTCATCTTACGTACGTTTGTTTTGAAAACATTAATACTGGTAACCAGCCTTAATTTGTTGGGAGGCCTGTTCCATAATTTTGGACCAAGATAAAGTGTGGTAGCGGGCGGTTTCACCGGGTAATGGAAAAGTTTTAACCCGACAACAAAATAAGTGAGTCGCACGAAGTAGCAAGGATCACGTGGTTTTTCGCAAATGCCAATATTTCGACGAAAAATCTCCGACCTTTTCATATTAGAGTCCCCCCGGGTTTCAAAACCGTGAATAGGGCATACGCAGATACAAACCATTCAGTCAGTTAACGTTCAAGTCATCGTGAATGTCAATTTTATTATAAATAACGAAATAACTCTATAAAACCTGCTTTTTAAAAGCAGATTAAGGGAATTTTGTGGAAAATGTTGTTAATTTGACTTCCTTCTGTTATTATTTCCTTAATTTATTTCATTTTCTATTTCACTTAAAATACCTAATAACGTCTACTTCGTTTGCTAGAAAACCATTTTGCCTTTTTTCGTTTTTTTTTTTTCTTTTTTCCTACTAATTTTCAACTTTTACGTGTAAAAAATATCTGGCGCCTTAAAATGTTCAAATATTTTCACTTTCTTAAAAACATAGAAACCGATTGTGGACGTACGTATATACTTTCTACCAAAAAGGCATCATTATTCGATAAACGGTACCGGTTGCAGCTTGTTGAAGAACAGTTGGCTCAGTGAGATAGGCAGGATACGAAAGTTTGTATTGGAATGCCAGACTAAACTACGTTGTCTTAAGCAAATTGAGCAATATTTTCGTTCTCAAGTCTTCCAGTTGTACTCGACAAAAACTGGTGTGGTCCAACAGTGCAGCAAATCCAACCGGCAATTCTTGCTCAACGAAAATGAAAATGTGTATCATAACTTGATAAGGGTCAATGTCAACATCCAGACTTTCCTTACTAAACTCCAAAACACCTCTCATTGTAGGCTGAACAAAGAAACGCAACGTCAAAAGACAACTCAAGAGTACGCGGAATAGTTTGGATACGACTTGATTTCGACTTCCGGTGCTCTAGCTGTCACGCCACAAGATTACGATGTCGTTTCATAATGTTTCACGTCACGAGCGGAAGCGACAGCTTGTAGATCCTGCCACGAAGTCACGTTGTCGGACATAGCTTATTCATGCACGACGAAGAGAAGCCACAAACCAAGCCACCGGAAGGCTACAACGTACTGGAGTAACACAACGCTTCAGTCAATCAATTAAGTCTTAAGGAGGTGGAGCGACTTTGGTGACGTTGTCTAATCACGCAACTTTGCTTTGCTGTCACGTCGGAATGCCACCCAATTTTGCACCAGCCGGGATTTTGACAACGAAAAGCCACGTTACTAATCAAAGTCACTCTGCTGACTGGTCACGCCACGCCATAACTGCGAACAGTCTCTCTTTCGCTCGAAAATCCGCGGGAGGAATCGGGAATAACGCAAAGGAACCGAGCCGAGCCCCTCTCGCGGCTTAACCCTCGCCTCTATTCGTTTGCGTTTTTCCCCTCGGATTTTCCAGCAAAAGGGAGACTGCTCGCAGTCTACCCAGGCCACCTCACACCTATTTGCTGTCACGTATACAAGGTCACTTAACTGTCACGCAATGCTGGTATCAATCTACTCCCGTGGAGGAGCAAGGTGCAGTCTGAAGCGTTCATCTTCAAAGATACTGCTAGAGTTGGTCGAGTGGGAGCCATAGTTGAGATTTATCACATCGCTAGACCTGGATAATTCCGATAAAATGGCCAGCTGCAAGAAACAGAAAAACAAGACATCACTTGTTTCTTAGACGGTAACATATGATTTCACACCTGATAACAAAGTATGCAGTTTCTTGTAGCTATTTATAAACTTATAAAGTCGAAAAAGCTAAATTTTCCACCGTAGCAAATCGTTGAAGCTGAAGTCTCCAGCTTAAGCCCTTCTTCAGAGCAAAACAGCATCACAAAGTTCCGACCCAACGGAAAGCTACACCGTATCAGATTTCATTTAGTTCTGACGAAGGGCCAACCCTGGAACACAAACTCACTTATCCGACTACTTCACCTTTATCAACTTAGATTTAATAAATAGCTAAGTGTCTCACTTGCTCGACTGAAGTTTCATGGCCCAATGGTCAGGGTTTTGTACAGGGATTTAAAAGTACGATCCTTAATATAAAAAAAGTCCATTAACAAGAAGATGTCAAACATACAAAATACAACAACACTCGATATTTACCCGGGAAACGCCCTTGTTTTGTCCTTTGAGTCTTGTTACCGCTTCAAACTGTTGTTGCGTTAGAGACGGTACTGATCTCTCAGTCTGCATGAAAAGAAATCAATAAAGAGGTACTATACCTGCTAACCACCCGCAATTGGTACAATAGAAAGAAAGGACAATCACATGTTTCTCTAACACCTTAGGCTTATTTCTCGAGTGCGTTTTCGAGGTCTTGTACAATTGGAAAAATCTCGTCTCCGTTTTCCATCTGGCAAAGTACCAGATATTTTCAATTTTTTTCCCTACGATTTCCGGACTGTTTATAAAGAAGGAAAAAGAAGCGTGGATCAAGAAATAAGTATGACAAAGTGAAGACCAACTAAATTTTACCGCATTTGTCCCACAGTGCACTAACGCGGGGGTGACCTATTTGGCTTGTGTTACTCTACGTGAAGTTTTTTCTTTTCGCTGATATCATAAATGAAAGGTATTTCATTACAGGGCATAGAAACTGTACCCCTGAACCACTCTCTAGCAGCCGTAGAGAAACCTTGATGTTCCCCATGGACTCTATAGAAACCTCCCCGGAGCAAACAAAAGACTAGCGAGGTGTTTTCGACCCCGCGAAAACCCGCTCCGTAGAAAGAAACCCCTCCTTCCACCTTCGTGAAACTAACGTCAATATTTACTCAACATGCATAAGGGAAACTTTAACAAAACTCATCAGGTTGGGTTTCAGCACAGAAGCGTTTTCAAATTGACGCCGTTTGAATCTCCTGCACTTACTTTGGAAAGATCTTCTTTGGTGGATGTTCCAGAACTTTCAGCCTTTAACTTCTACAGAAAGATAAAAAATATTACAAGAACTACGACACGGTTTGCGCATCTTGAAAGGTTTAGCCTAAATTTTTCACGTTCGTCGTTTGCAATCCGCGTTAATCTTCTCCATCCTTAACCATCCTTGTTCCTTTATGGTTTATTATTATCTCTTTGGTGTTTTTCTTTCTTATTATTTTCAGATTTCCTTCAATTTAAAAGTACTTTTGTACGTGGCCAAAATACCGTGACTGAGCTTCCTTAAGTTAGGTAGTGACTTCTCTTGACGACCAAATACAGATAGCACCACTCGAACAATGCAAGCAGAGATTGCTTGTTTCTCATACCTGACCCGCTCCTGGTGCTGGTTTTACTGACTTCCCAACTGTCTTTTTACCCTTCCAAGAAGAAAGACGCGAAAGACCAGTTTTGTTACAAAGAAAACACATCCAGTTTCCCTCGGTTCCAGTAGTCCCTGCCATACATTCGGAATGATAAACATGACCACATCTGGAAGAACGAAAACAAAATATTTTAACCTTTGGTGCCCTTTACAGTAGTGTCGAATGTTCTCTTACATTTACAACCTTCTAAAGTTGCAGAATATCTAAAGTTCAATAAATCGTGAAAGGGTCTAGTGTCGTTTTTTACACCCATTGAATCTTAGGGTAAGGATGTAGTAAAACTAAATGACCTCGTTTCTCAGCACAGGAGGAACAAGGGAAAAAAAGTTTGCGTGACAAGTTATGTAACAGGTTGCCACGGCATTTGCACCTGCGTCGCGTCGGATATTAACACGCTCCTTGGCACACATCCAATTTGACGCTTTACTGACTTGTGCGATCGAAATTTTGGTGAGTTAAAGTTGGTTTACTGGCTCAAGAAGACTCAACGGCAAGACTGCCACATGGAGGGGGCAAAAGTGAACAGTGAACTATCAGCAGATGAAGCCACGGCCAGGCGTGATATCCGTCGCCGCAATAGGTGAGAAGACTCGAATCGTAAATCCGCGTCAAGTACGTGTCGTCATCATGCTAAAACAGAAGTAGTTCGGTCAGACACTTCTGTAAATAACAAGTTTTTGAATGGCTGAACCTTAGTCGACAAACTGGTAATGAAAATATCTTCATCGTAAGCTGATTTTTTCATGCATTAGTTTCGATAAGTTTGATTGTTCCACATTAAGGGTAATCACCTTACGTGCCTTCAAAAATCGCTCACAAATGTTTCCGCACTAATGTAACAAGTGTTCTGTATGGCGAATCTGTAACTTAACATAAATCAAAAGCAAATCGAGCAAAATAGAATGTGAAGAATCCCTTTGTTTTTCTCCATCGTCAAACAGCAAAGCTGAATGATGGAGATGCCGGCGCCATTGTGTTAAATTCCACAACGTGATAAGACCAAAAATAGACGACATCGGTGAGCTCGAGTGTCATTTTGAGAACAAAAACAACTCACGTCGCTTTCTTTCAGATTTCATTGACCCTCGAAACGTTATTCTTACTATTTCAAATACAGAGAAAGAACGGAAGAAAAAAGACTAGAAAGTCTCGAAAACACAAACTGAAACACGAACATTTCAGAGCCTGCAGATGGGCCATAACTAATGTTAGTATTGTATTATCGATGGTTGTGTTGTGATTGCGATTGTTTATCTTTGATTAAAGGTAAGATTAATTATTTGCTGTTAAGAACGTACGCATCTGACAGCCCTTTTGTCGTCGGCGTTAACGTTCTGATCTATAGTACTAGGTAACCCAAGAAAAGAACAAAAATGTTGATGCAAGTAATCTAGCGAAGGTGGAAAATAGCCGAGAGGTTGCACCTTAGCAGATGAAAGAATACGTCAGATAAACTGCTGAATTCCAATTTCAGTTAAGTCGATTGAGGGGTCATTTGAAGAGACTAATGAAGCTACGATCACGATATCTTAGAAGCTCTTAGATAATCAATCAGTTGAGGTCAAGTTAAAGCAGGGATGCATGTATCCCGTTTGAATTTTATACGTTTGCCGTGTAAAAATTTAGTATGTTCAGGGATGTTGCCATGGAAATTCTGCTATTCCTTCCAACAGCTGACGTAACTAACTTGGGTAAACAGAGCAGAAGTTTCTAAGGTGTCTAGGGCCTTATTTTTGTTTTAGAGTCCATTGTTGACTGACGAATTTTCTCGACTGACAAAAAAAAGACCGAGTCAATTGAAGTACACAACACAGGAGTTTCGTATTGCAATAAGGTACTTGGAAATGACTGACTGACTAACGGACTGACAGAGGGATGGACGGAGGAAGCGAGGGGGACGGACTGACGGACTGACGGACGGACAGACTGAAGGACTGAAGGACTGACGGACTGACGGACTGAAGGACTGACGGACTGACGGACTGACGGACTGACGGACTGAAGGATTGACGGACTGACGGACTGACGGACTGACGGACTGACGGACTGACGGACGGACGGACTGAAGGACTGACGGACTGACGGACTGACGGACTGACGGACTGAAGGACTGACGGACTGACGGACTGACGGACTGACTGATTAATCGATCGACCGATTGATTAATTGATTGCCGAATTTATTAATTGATTGGTACGCGGCAAGCAAAAGTGTTTTAATTTCTCGATCAACTGCAAACGATGCGACTAGTTGAGCACAAAGGCGTGAGATTTTTAACAAGGCAGCTTAAAAAAGCTTTCAACATCTAGTCACAAACGACGGGATCAAATTTATGCGTTTCTTAGGCGTTTCAATCAGTCAGTCAAGACCAAAATTAAGTTTCAATTTTCGAGACTTCACTTAAGAGTAAATTCTCAACCATAACTTTTTCTCAACTGACCAAAAGGTGTCAACTGACCAAACATTCTCGATCGCTCGTGTGTGTAACTTCAATAAGTCACGATTTTCTGACCTGTTGTTTCTAGTACCTAACGTCAATTTTCGACAGGTGTATTCGAATAAGTATGGCGCTGACATGACATCTGGACGCGTTTGTTTTATATTATCTCAATTTTCGACCGGTACTAGTCGGTTGAAGGCGGGAGATGGCTGACATTTCAGGTTAGACTGGTACCCGCTGTTTCAACTATTTGCCGATTCTCGAAAGGTGTTTCGGATCTGTACTCAGGACATCCTTCCTGTTTTACTTTGCTATGCTATTCTTGCGAAAAGCGTCGCCGAGGAGGTCTTTGGACATACATACGCATATGAATGAAGTGGCAGCTAATGTAAGTTGTTCTTTTTTTTAATAATTTTCGGTATTGACGCGATGACATGCTGATCAACTGAAATAAGACTTGTTGCTTTGTTTGACATTTCTCGCACCTGCAATTCAGCAGAACAAAAGAAAATTACAATTTTATTTGTCACCTTTCTAACAACATAACAAGAAACTGCTCAATGTAGCCGAGTTTTCTCTGTGTGACAACACGCGAGATCGGCGAACGGTAACATACTAGGAGTTTATATTATCTGTCGTGTAACGTACAAACTAACGAACCTGACACGAGCAACTAGGACGTTACAAACACTCTTAACGAATGGACGCACGGTATTCAAATAATGCTTGACAGTAGCTTCTTATGACACCATATTAAATCTATGAGAATGTAATCGGCGATGAGTGCTTTAGAGAGATCGCTAATATTTATGAGATATGTGAGCCCTACTTTATTCAAGATTATGCAAGGGATTAGACGATACAATAATTCAATTTTAGTAAAAAGGGTTAAAAAGAAAGGAAAAGACTTTAAACAAGGGTCTCGTACACGTTTAATACAATAGTTTTGATTTAGCAATGCCAGTCTTGGCAGCATTTACGGATACGCATTACGATTGACAGCTGTCAGCTGCATTGCAGATACTGAGTTTATCATGTTTTAAAATGTTTGTACCATGCATGCGATCAACAGCAAAGACGATTAAGTGAACAGAGACAAATTCTTTTTATCCATACGCTGAAATAACAAATCGGAATGACCCGCGACGGACGAGGTTGAGCAAAATATTGTGATTTGTCAGTGGCAAGCAGATCAATTAACGCCAAAGCAGAAGGCTGAGGAAAATAACTGATCTGCGAGACACTGAAAAATAACGATATTTTGCGACGAACGAGTTCAATAATTGTTTTATCATTCGATCGCCAAGTTTGTTTTCATATTTAATCACTTTCTTACAGCGCAAGGAAGCGATCTGCCATTTTTCACACAAAAGCGTAACAGTTACGCATGAGCAGAACATTATTTGCACCAAAACACATTTAGATGGTATTACGCATGAGCAGACCATTCTTTGTTGGCAGTTATTTGCAAGTCGTGTGGCGGGCTCTCGGCCAATGAAAAGGAATTAAGAACTGTATGGAATGACGAATATTGTTTTGTTATTTCACCAGGATACAGCTCATAATCTTTGTGGTTATTATTGTAATCTTGCTGGGTGTCATTACCGCACTCGCAGTTCTCTTAATAAAGAAAGACGACGATTCTACTTCGGACAGGGCAACTTCTCAACCCACAACTGCGCTACCCACATGTCCATCTGGTGGGATAAAACCATTACCGACCGGGCCCCCGGTGGCCGATGACCCCTACCAGCACGCCGTAGTTGCAACCGACGCCGGTCCTTGCTCGGAGATAGGCCGGGATATTCTTAACAAAAATGGGACCGCTGTGGATTCGGCGATCGCAGCCTTGTTTTGCATCGGGATTTACAACATGCATTCCGCAGGGATCGGCGGTGGAGGGTTTATGGTTGTGTACAAAAAGAGTACCAAGTTCGTGGAGGTGATCGACTTTCGCGAAGAAGCGCCGGGAAAAGCCAATAAAACGATGTACGTCGGAGGGGCGATGAGCTCTAGAAAAGGTAAGATGCAGCTTTAGGTGGCTCAAAACAGTTTCTAGCGCTTTCCAAGACTGTAGATTTGGATGGATCATTAATACTCATCCTCTCCGCTCCTGTGAGAGGAGCATAAGGCTACACAGCAACAACTTCTATCCATCGCGGTCTTTCGCTTCCTACTCTACCTCATTCCAGCTCGTCCAGCCCAGATCTTTTCGCTCAGCCTCAACAGATGATGGATCATTAAAACCGCTCTTTATCAATTAATACTACAATATTGGTAACAAAAAACTGTCCAATCATTGGTGAACACGTTGGTATCATTTTCGTGACTCAATAAGTTTCGATAAAAACGGTAGGACCAGCTAAAAACACGTTTAATTTAAGCTTTATGTACTTATAATTCAAAAAGGGCCCGGTGAAACCCAGTTTTTATTGTCGAATTTTCGAAAATTTAAGGTGGCTCTGAACCCCATGTACAGAATTCTTTAAACTTTGCCGAAAGGTGCGTCTTATCCTGTTCATCAAAATTCCACAATAAATATGGGTAGCATAACAACATAAAATATCCTTTATTAAGGTGTCAGGTCGTCCTAACGCCAACGGTGCTATTTGGGGACACAGATAAAATAAAACACTATTAACAATTATTTCAATAATCGGTAAAACTTAAATAACTTACAAATTCATGAGCTATAGGAGACTCAGTGGGCTAGATACCTCAACGAAAACTACCATAGTGTGAAACCAATAAGTATGTAACCGAGTATTCCAGTAAAAAGACGTTATCCGAGGTCATACACAGTATTAAGTGTTATCCACGGGGGACGAGAGTGACTCTGAATTCGTTCAAAACGTTAATATTTTCTAGGTTGCTCAAGGCCTTTTGTGTTTGTTTGTTTGTTAGTTAGTTTGTTTGTTTGTTTGTTAGTTAGTTAGTTTGTTTGTCATGTTTTCAAACTGGATAGGTCCAACCGCGTCCGGTGTGCCTGGCGAGGTGAAAGGATCTTACGAAGCCTGGAAGAAGTATGGCAAACTGGCTTGGAGGGCCTGCTCACTACGCAGCCACACGAACAAGCGTCCAACCCCTTCTCGAAAAAGATCCAGGAATGAGGTGACGCGGATAAAAAAAGGAATAAGAGAATAAGAAAAAAATATATCCCTGCTTTACAGTTAAGGTTAAGGATATAATAAGGGTCAGTCCCACGATAAAGTTATATGAGAAAACAAGAAGCAGCAAAAAAAAAAAAAAAAAGCGTTCGAGTGTAATCCTGTATGAACTGAAATGTATCTTTCACCTGACGTATAGTCGACATTGACGCTAACTAATCTGCGCACGCGGTTCGAGCACACTGGTGTTCGTGCGATATGACGATAATTTTCAGATATCTTTTATACAAAAAAGACTGAATCCAAATTAAATCTGACGCTTTAACTCAAACAATTCATCTAGTTTAAACAAAGGAAGTAACAACAGTAACGGTGTTTCGCTGTTTAGACACCTAATCGAAAACAGCATAGACTCTTGCGATGTTATTTCTACCCTTTTCTCCTGAGTTTTAGTTTAAGATTGAGAAGATATACCGGGGGTGTCAAACACTAAAGACAGTGTTTGACCACATTTTCGAAACACCCCAGTTCCTCAAAAGTACTCTGCTGCACGCCGTATTCTCAACTCTCTTCCCGGTGTTTCAAAATGTGATAAAAAAACGATCTCTCGTACATTTCTCCAGGAATCTTTAGATGGACAGCAAGATAGTGTTCCCGTATTACTTCTTTCCTATCATTCCTCCCTCAAACTGAATGGTAATTTAGAGAAACATCGTTCCTGAACTATCGCGTTTGGTTTTAATTAAGGGAACTTCTCTTCAACAAGGACGGCAAATTGAAGAAACTAGGAGAAACTCTTTGCATGCCCAAGTTTGCCAAGACCTTAGAACGCATTCGCGACAACCCTGAAGATTTTTATTACGGAGAACTAGCCAAAGATATTGTACAAGACGTCAAGGATGGTGGTGGAATTTTTACTTTGGACGATTTGAAGAACTACAAGGTCAAATTCAAGACACCACTGAGCGGGACTTTAGGGGACTACACTTGGTACTCCACGCCTCCCCCAGGGAGTGGGGCTGTGCTGAGCTTAATTCTTAACATTTTAAAAGGTAAGCTACAGCTACATTTTAGTTTTGGCTTTTGTTGTTCTACCAGTCGGAAGCTTGAACAGGGTTTCAGCTCGGGTTTACTTTGGCTGTTCATTAGGCCTCGATAGCGCAAACCTGATTCATTCATGTGCTTCCATGTTGAAACGATTCACTCATAACCTCTCAAAGTCTCCAGAAAGTTTTCTTTCTTGAGACAACCATAACATACTACAAAGAAACCACCTCACACTTGTAATAAACAAAATCCTTAAAGGCGCTCAGTCATTGTATTTTGAGTTATTTTGGCCACGCAAAAAATTACCTTTCAACTGTAGGAAAACCTGAAAATAGTAGTTTACTAAGATGGAAAAACACCCAAGAGATAATAATAAAGCATAAAGGAACAAGGATCGTGAAGGATGGAGAAGATTAACACACATTACAAAGAAGAACTTGAAAAACGTAGGCTAAACGTTTCCAGAGGTGCAAACTGTGACGTAGCTCTCTTAAGAAATAACCTCCAAAAGATATCAGCAAAGGGCCAGTTGCGGTGTACTTAGTCTATCAAACACCTGTTAAAACAATATCTCACTCTGGGGCACCATCCCTTAAATATTAGACCTTCAATTTGACCATGTACTACGTTTTGTTGCTTCTCTTCCAGGATATAACATGACGGCTCACGATCGAGAAGGTCTAAACAACTCAGTCCTGACATATCACAGAATAGTGGAAGCGTTCAAGTTTGCCTATGCTTACAGAGCGTTGCTGGGTGACGAGGACTTTGCCAATGTTACCGAGGTACTCTGAATGCTTTTAAATATATTTTTGCGACTGAAGAAATTGCATTTCTTTGTTTGCTATTGCTTGTAGAACCTTTTCCAGCCGAAATCTCGAAAAGAAGCATTCACTGAAAGTTTACAAAATGCAACAAAGAGTGACCGAAATCACACTACGATTGCGCATCTAGTGTACCCAAATTTGGGCAAGTCACCACGTTATCGTAGCCATATCAGGTCGTTGACTTGATGTCGCAGCACATCAGAACGGTAGACAAGGCTTCTGTTTGGCTAATTGCGAATTTGGGTACGGTAGTAACCTTAAGGTCTTGAAAGAAAGGGCAGCTATCCTTATCAGTTGGCACCTGACTCACGGGTGGAGAGCAACACAGTATTGTGCCCGGGAACACAAGTACAACAATATTGGGTAGGGCTCAAACTAGAGACTGACCTCGTGGACGGGTATGGGCCATTCCATTGGGGGTGTAGCACAGGGAAGGGTGGGGAGAAGAGCATGGAGCCATTAAAAACTGCTCCCCGGACGAGTACTTACTGCTAACAAAACTGTGACCATTTCATACGGCAGATCGTTAAGAACATGACCAACGCCGACTTTGCCGAATCTCTACGCCAGAACATTTGGGACAACAAAACATTCAATGATTCCACGTACTATGGCAACTTCTATCTCAACTCGAGTCAGCAGGGAACTACCCACTTGTCTGTGATCGCAGAAAATGGCGACGCTGTTTCTGCCACCATGACGATAAATCTCTAGTAAGTCAGTCATAGATTGTATAAAAATATATCTCTGATGATGTTGAACATAGTTGGTGGCGTGGCCTAGTGGTTAGGGCGTTGAGCTTGTCATCCGGAGGTCCCGGGTTCAAATCCTCTTCCCTCGCCACTAGAGGGATTTGTGTTCGGTGGTCCCGAATTCAACTCATCCAAGTCTTGTAAATAGCCAACTTGGTCTGCCTCCAACAAGTTGGGATTTTTAACAGGTTTGTGTTTATTTGCAATATTTGTTTGTCAATTTAAAAGGTTCACAATGTAAGCTACTGGGGCACCACTATTGTATTCACCATATAAAGTTACTGTTTTTTTAATTTTTGTACAGTAGTGGATGGACTTCAGTAGTTTTGAGGACGGGTTACTTTCTCACATAAACTACAATCAACTGAGGAAAGTTGAGAGACTCCGTAAAATTTCAGAAAGAAGGAAAGAAACTGAGTAACCTGACCTCCAATTTGTGCCCGATAGGTTTGTCATTAAAAAAACCCTCAACCCCATCAACACGGCTCGATGACTATATGAGATTATGCAATAATATTGCATAATGTCACAATAATCCTGAAATTCTGACAGAAATATCAAGGGGAGAGGGAAACACAGGGTAGCATTGAACAAAGGCCAAAACGAACTTCTGAACGACGAGTCCTCGAGCCTTCTTTTTGCAAATGACTGTATTTAGGTGTATTCTGATATGGTTTTTGGGCCGTCTCAGCGTAAAATAGGGTGTGCTTTGTGTACTCTGTTCCTGTTTGTACATGCATCTGGAGTGGTTCAGAATGTTAAGACGATAATAGTTCTTCACATACACCTCGCGGAATGTAAAGCTCTTGTCAAATGTTTTCAAAAACAGAAGCCCATAGTCGGGTAATCTCACCCAGGTATCGTGTAAACACCATTTTTAACACACCGAAATTCAACTTATTTACAGCTTTGGATCGAAATATCGATCTACCAGGACTGGCATTATCTACAACAACGAGATGGACGATTTTTCGACTCCAGGTAAAAAGAACACGTTTGGAGTGGAACCGTCTGAATCAAACATGATCTACCCTGGAAAACGGCCCCAGTCTTCCACCGCTCCCACGATATTTCTGGACAAGGACGGCGTGGTTCGCTTAGTTATCGGAGCATCTGGTGGAACGAAAATAACCACTGCTATTTCTTTAGTAAGCATTCATCCAATTGCTCACAGGACTTTTTAAGTCCGAGTCTTATATGGTTACAGTATAACTTTGTATGGAAGTCATAGGGTTTCACTGCGTTTTTTGCTAGAGCGGTTTTCAATTGAGTGTCGTAAAGCAAAACCAAACCAATTACTTACCAATTAGACTACTCAGCCAATCTCAAACCATAGTAAAACCAAAACCAAAACCAAAGTAATTTTCTGATCACTTTCGACACTCAATTGAAAACCGCTCTGATTTAAAGTTGACAAAGGGATATTAATAGGCCATTTCTGAGTTCTCTTGTGCCTCTGTTTCACAACGAGTCTAAGTGCGAAAACCAGTGTTATGAAAATAAGATTGATTTGCACGAGACTGAACCAGTAGGCGGGACTCATTTTCATACGAATGGTTTCGCACTTAGACTCGTTTTGACACAGAGGCAAAAGGCAACTCGGAAACGGCCTACTTCAGGCGTTAACGATTCGTCAAAGTGAGGTCGTGAATTATGGGTAGCGTCTGTGTTTCAATAGTAGTAGAGTAGGGAATTACATCACTGAAGGAAACATGGCAAGTTACCGAGCTCTGAATTCTTGCGACTTTCAGCTTTGCCTTGTTCAAAAAAGAAATACCATAAACTGAAACAATTATGTTTTTCGAAGAATCACCGGCAAGATTGAAAATGTTTGGAGACAGGTTTGGAAGTCTTGTTGTCGTTTTAGGTAAGTCTCTTTAATGTCCGCTGAAGCGATCTCATGGTCTTTTCACTGAAATTGCTTCTTCGTTCGTTTCCAGGTCACCATGAATTACCTCTGGTTCAACCGAACTCTACCTCAAGCTGTAGTCGATCCCAGGCTCCATCATCAGTTGCTTCCCATGTACATTCGCATTGACAAAGATTACCCCATGCCCCTCGCCATCCAAGAAGGACTACAAAAGCTTGGGCACGAGGTTAAGAACGTAAGTGGTTATGCAGTCGTGCAGGCCGTGGCCAGAAACAAGGATGGAACACTCACAGGCAAATCCGACCCTAGGAAGAGCGGCTGGGCCGCTGGATACTGATCAAGTGAACCTTGTCACGTTGCTGTGTATATATTACTAAACGCCTAGTTTGCTTCGCCCTCCAAATAGCCTCCCCGATGATAAAGGGGCTGGACTCCTTAGTCATTAAATTCAACTAAACTAAAGTAGCCAGGTCACGTATGAAGCTTTTTGGAACTGTGAGATTACATTTTTCAAGTACATTGTTCGTGTCCGTCTCATAGTGCCCCAATCTTTACCATCGCTGTTCTATTTTTTAAGTTTTTCCAACTTGGTAAACTATTGTTTTGAAGTCTGGTTTGATACAGTAAGCAGGTAAATTTTACATCTTGGTAAATTTCGTCGCCGCCCTCTGTAAAACAAGCCAAATTTATGGTATCGTGCCTCCTTTGAGAGACGATCCTTATCACAATAAGATTATTTTCTGTTTGAAAATTTATAAAGCTTCAAGTTTGGGAATATTTCGTCGGGTCAGCTTTAAGAAATTGAAAATTAAGCGACTTTGTTTGGATTTCGAGGGCACTGTTACTGTTTAAAATATGACGAACAGATCACAGTCCAGTGAAACATCAAATTTTAAAAGTTTCCCTTTTCGTGAAATAAAGTTAAGTTCTTTATTACATAAAAAATAAAACCTTGGAGGAAGCCCACTTTAAAATTTTTAGCTCGAGGCAGAAACAGTTACACAGATGTGATAGACCATTCAAGCTTTGAAATATAGAGCTTTAGAATGAGCGCTTATTAAATAAACTTGTTACTTGTTTCATAGAGGGTGTTCTGTTTGTTATTTGCAACTTAAAACGAGTTTTACGTTTTGTTTGGTGGGCAATGCACAAATTTAGCTGTAAATACTGTATCTCTCTACTCGAATAATTCCGAAAACGACAATTTATCACGATATTGTATTACTTTTTGTTTGTTGTTCCAATCTCATGCTCGCCGTCGAAATGTACTGCAGTAGGCAGTACATTTCTTCAGAATATTTTTTCAGGAAAAATGTTACATAGAAACTCATTGCGAAGTTCATACTTTTCTCGAGCCATTCTCTGTGTTTTCTAGACTTGGTTTCATCAGCGAGTCTATACTTAACTCTCCGTAAAAGAAAAAGAACGAACTTACACTTCACTGACAAAAAAACTAGTTAAAACATGAAAAAAATAGCAAACATGTTTCAAGACAGTCTTCTTCATTTTCCACGCTCTTTTTAAGTCTCGAAAGTTAGTTAAATACAAGATTTTCAAAGGTTTGCCAGACCTTTACTCTCTGTGT
Organism: Orbicella faveolata; assembly: GCF_042242905.1. Classification (NCBI taxonomy): domain Eukaryota; kingdom Metazoa; phylum Cnidaria; class Anthozoa; order Scleractinia; family Merulinidae; genus Orbicella; species Orbicella faveolata. The sequence goes on from NW_028301555.1 coordinate 3,547,368, forward strand.
AAACCTTCATTTAACAACGGAATCTCGGGTATACAAGAAACAAGTTACACCACGTATCATCTTACCTGAATAGTATGAGGTCATCACGTTGACCGCTGACAGGTTCGTCGGTGAAGAGTCTATGACAGATGGCGCACCGGGAAGACTTGGGTGCAAATCCAAGATTGGTTTGATTTTTAAGATGGCTGAGCGAAGAGTGCAGATCGCTCGCCAGTAATTTGTTGGTCGTTTTTAAGAGGGTCTGAAACAAAAGAAGTTAGAGTTGCGAGTTAATTTTAAATAAACTAAGAATTTGTGTGACGCGCAATGCGATAGTTACGGCTAAATTAGCGTAAAAGTCTGCATACGAGCCAAGTGGCCCATCAGGCCGGAGCTTATTCCGGTTTCTGTAGCAAGGAGCGACTATGAGTATTTCTACTCCACCCTGGATGGGATGCTAGTCCATCGCAGGGTCACCCCTCCAGCATTAAAATCGCCGGTACCCATTTATACACCTGGGTGGAGAGAGGTAATGCGAGAGTAAAGTGTCTTACCCAAGAACACAACACAATGTTCCCGGCCAGGACTCTAACCCGGACCACTCGATGAGACGCCATGACGCCATGACGCCTCCCACACAACGGCTAAATTAAGAGGATTAAGATAGATGCTGCTACTGAAGCTGCTAAACATAGATAGTGTCCAGTGTCATCGTCAGAGTAAGGACAGCTCCGAATTTAAGAACTGTTGCTAGTGACTGACGTTGTGATAAGGAACTGTAAGTAATCAAATACACTTACGGATTCATAGCTGTAGGTGTCTAACATTCCCAAAATAAGTTCCTTGATTTCACCAAATTTACCAGTGCTGTATGTGGGATCCTACATCGAGACAAAAAGAAAATGAACATAAGTCAACAGATAACCAAGGCTTCATCCCCACCACCCCGGAGGAATTTGAAAACAGAGGTATCACTCTGAAAACAAATCAAATGTTTTCTGTCGGAGGAATTTAAAAACACAGCAATCACCAGTTATTTCAGATTTTATTTTAGATTTTATTTTAGAAAACTTGGTCAGGGAAATCACATGATTATCGCGATCCCATCGTTTCCGTAATGTTTTCCGTCCACACGAAAACGAAAAGCCAGCGTTTACATATTCTTCCGGTTTAAAGAGCGTTTTCGAAAAGCCCCGTTTTCGTGATGGATTAGTGCCTAACCGTAGAAATAAAGCTGCCTTTCAAAATTCCTAAAGCGTAGTGTGGACGGGGCATGAGTTGTAAAATAATAAACAGAAATGGTGCAGGGTTGACGAATCCGCAGAATGGTTGAAGTCCATACGGGGACTGCATCAAGGGCCGCATTTCCCGGGAAATGCTTGGCTCTTGGTCATTGCGCACGGAACAAGAACAGAGAGTGCTGCATACCATCCGAGCCGACCTGACTTTGTCAATAGGCAGGGGTGTCAATAAGGGCCGTAACCTGTAACACCTGTTACGGCTGAGTATGTTTGTTGGATCCTTGATGTCACAGGGAAACTGCACTATAGTTGATACAATTCACTCAAAAGGTAACTAGCTTGTTACAGGTGTAAAGATCAAGGCTACAAGTGAATCAAGACTTAATTACTGCTCTGAATAGGTATTTGAAAGTACTACCTTCTTGAACTTATGAAAAAGTCATGGCCAATATATATAATAAAGCAGAGAACACACAACGGAGATTAAACAAGATTAAAAAGTTGAACAATAAAACTGTACACCAACCTGCATTATTTTCTGTAGAATGGCCGGTAACGAAATGTATCCCATCATGCTGTTCAGAACGTGTCTTGTTTGATCCTTGAAAGCTGTAGCCATTGGGTAAAAAAAAGAAAGCAATTAAACATGGTAAAATAGACAACCATGAGAACCCTCCGACGCAGAAGCTGCGTGAATCAAGTAAGTTGCGAGACTCAAGTAATGCGTGTCGTGACGCAAGCATCAGAAGTGGAAGCTTTCACAAAGCCTAATGCTCTGCGTGACTAATTTACTGTCACGTGATTCACGCAAATGTCTGCAGAGGAAGATGTCGTCTGGATGCTGTCGAATTCACGTGACTCCGCCCTGGCCGTGACCATCACTCAAATATGTATGTAAAGGGAATTTAAAGACTATGGAGAAGATATTCTCCTCTTTACTCGCCTAGAAAATAAGCGCTTGTTGTATCCTTGCACTTCCTTTGAGGCGCCATGACAGTTTCAAGGAGGGGAAACCACAAAGCCTGGAAAGAGAAATGAAATTAATGAACTTTTACTTAATAATCTAGAAACACGGGTCAACGCTAACCGAATTTATCACAGCGTCCACGAGACAACACTATATACACATCAAAAAACTACACATTCTAGTTCACCCTGGTGGTTTGTTTACCTTTATGAACTTCCATTTGAGAACTGAAACACTAACCTCTTACTAACCGAGCGCGTGGGCCGTACTGAGGAATATTGGCCCGAGGTGGCAGCACGGACCGAGCGCAGCAAGGTCCGTACAAAAACGACCGACCGAGGGCCAATATTCCCCGGTACAGCTCGAGCAAGTTGGTTAGTAATCTGGAAACTGCTGTATCTAATCACTTATTTGTTAATTAATTATTTTGCCTTCTTCCTGCAAAGAAAATAACTGTGAGATAAAGTTTTAAGAAATAAGAGTCAAATGTTACCTCTCTGTCCGCTTCTTCAAGCCTCCCTGAGTTTCTTTGGCACAAAGGGATTATAACTCCTAACAGGACGGCCTCGACGTTTGCCGTGAGTTTTCTGATTTCTACAAGATAAGCATCGAATTTCAAGTTACTGCATGCCTTGCATAAAATTGCATGGGTAATCAAATAGTAGCAAATGAAATTAGGAAATAATTGTATGTGCATTGTATCACAACAAACGTGTTTTCCTTTCCTTCGGAGTAAAACAATCTTTGGCCCCGCTCACACTCCGCCGGAGAAATTTGAAAATGATGTTTTCACTCTGAAAACGCACATGTTTCCGCCGGAGAAATTTGAAAACGCAACAATCACCGATCATTTTGGATTTGTGTTTTAGGAAACCTCGGTCAGGAAAATCACATGACTATCGTCACTTTATCGTTTTCCAAAAGCTCCGTTTTGAGAATGTTCTTCGTCCACGCTAAAACGCAAGGCCGGCGTTTTCAAATTCCTCCAGTTTGAAGAGCGTTTTTGAAAAGCTCTGTTTTCGTGACGCAGATTAGTGTGGACGGTAGGCCTAACCGTAGAAATAAACCTACGTTTTCAAATTTCTCGGGCGTAGTGTAGAAGGGGGCTTAAGGACCTTCACTAATCCAGGACAACATGGGGACACTTTGAACATACCGTTTTCTGGTGGAGATTCCTGTTTCTCGAAAACATCACAGAGAACTTTTACTTTAACCTTTAAGGTCTGCAGATAAATCAAAGTAAGCGCGTTACAACAACTTGGTGTTTTAAAATATGGCAAGATCATTCTTGTCTGTATACTTTTTTTTTATCAACGTCTGAAAACGCAACACACATTACGCAATTGAACTATCTCATGCGAAAGAATATTGCTAGGTACACATAAGTACATAATTATAAAAACCTGCAGTCAACTCAAATATTATCTTTCTACTGACTTAAAAATAAACGTGGAGTTTTCATGCCCATGAGAAGAAAAACACATTTTTAAAACCTGGCGTTTCCTTGAAACATGTAACGATTGAAATATCTTCGTTGCAGCACTCAAATGGTTTCCATTTCTTATTATCCAATCAAAAAATACGGGTACTCTAAGTGGTCATGTCAGCATGACACCGCATAAGGTGACGTCATGTTGCTTAGTAACACCACAGCTGAAACCCGCTGGCTAAGTGTGTTCTCGGGAAAGGAGTGATGGAGATGTTAATCTTACCTCTAAAAGAAGTTGGAAAGCTCCGTGAATATCTCCAGCTTTCTCCAAAAGGTACGCTGTAGCGTATGTGTTATTAAATTGGCGAACAATCTACAAAATAAGGAAGACGGCGGCTGTAAATAATCATCTTTGAGCTAACCACTGCGACCTGAAGCTCCTCAAGTAAATTACCAAGGCCTTTTACTGTCCTTGTTTAGACATTCGCCTTTGTTTTGTTTTTGTTTTTTTTTTCCACTGTCTTTCCACGGAGTTCGTTATAAGCCACCCAAAATTATTCGTAATTCTGATAATTAAAAAAATAAGTGTAAAAATAAAGTAAGCAAGGATACCGAGAGTGTCCGAAAGTGTCCGAGAGAGCTCGAGAGCGTACGAAAGTGTCCGAGAATGAACTTAAATCTTATAAACACAGATAAAAAAGTATGTTAAGTTATTGAACTCCGGCCCTATCCCCCACTCCGGGGCAAGGAACTAAGAAAGTCATTAAACTGTCCATACCGCAAGTGTTTCCTCCAGTCTGTAATTTTCTGTGTTCCTCAAGTAACTGTGCACCAAGTCAGGCTGGTATTTACACATCAACTCGATGTATTTCTCATGTACTTCTGCATCGGGCGTGTCCTCTGGGCGGGTGCTTGTGGATGACCTAACATACAACAGTAAAAGTTTCTACCTTCAATTAATCGATTGTGTTGTGCCCGGGGAATCACCATAAGAGGAACTACTACTAGCAAGCATTACAAATAATGCGATGCAATGTTCAGCCACGCAATATTGGTACCAGACAAGCTGGAAACTAGACAGTGTTAGAGAATTATCTCTGCAGTATTAACGCGTATTGAAAATAACCCAGAGACTTTCATTTCTAAGCGATACGCCTAACAATAGAAATTGGGCACCACAAGAAGCAAGAAACAACAATTATTATAATTTTAATCATAGCATGAGCTACTGAACTACGAAGACAGACGGGAGCACGTCGATAGCAATGAAAGTGGATATTGCTGAGTTTTATCTGCTTAATAAACCACGCTGACTGTTCGAGTAGAGCATATTTTCTACACTTGTGATTGGCCACATTCTCGGTGGTAAAAGAAATACCACTTTGGAAGTCTTTAAAGGTCCAAGATCTTCCGGGATTCAATGAAGCATCTCCTCCACTCCCCCTCAGTGTGTGTGGTTCTCGACCACACACAACCCTAACAAACCCAACCCCTGCCGGACTACCCCGCAGCTCTAAAGCTAAACTTCCTGAACAAAGTCAAACCAAACTATGGAGACAAAAGAAAGTCTTAAGCTTACTTATTATCGAACACGCCTTTCAGGAACTCGTACTGCACCGTGGCTTGGCCCTGGGAGGATACAGAAACAAATTTAGAGGGGAAGATAAGAGGGCAAAGAACTCTGCTACAAGAGATAACTGTTAGGTATCGTGGATGGCAGCGAAAAATGCATACAATCAGGTAGAAAGTAGCTGGCATTTTAAATATTTTTTGTCAAATTAAAAAAAAAAAAAATCTGACCAAAACGTTACAGCAACAAACTTTCGAGTTATCACAAGAGAGCAACCTTAACCAAGCATTTCTCAGTTCAAAACAAGACTAGCCTGGTAGTCCTAGCCCTAATGATAGTTGCAAAAAAAAACTGTTTTGGGGCAACACAGACTTAGATCTAGCACAAACGAGGATACTAACAACACGAAAGGTTTTTACGGGCCAAGCTAACATTTGCCAATCTTTTTCACGGATACAATAGAACAATCTTGTTCGGTTGGTACAACCGGCTTCTTGTATCCGTGATTCCAACACATCCTTACCTCGAGTTGGCGAATGACAATTGTCAGAATATCTGGAAATTCCGTGAGAATCATGTGAGCAGTCTTTCCACAGTCAATGGATAGAAAGCTCTGAAAGTGAAAATTTAAAACATTACAAATGAGTTATGTTGCGTATTATGCTGTACAAGGTGGTTCTAACTTTTAAGTCTGTGGATGAAGCCTTAGTGTGTGACCATTCAAATAAAAACTGTTGAGCAGTACTTTCATGTTGTACCGTTTGTTATGCTGTACAAGGTGGTTCTAACTTTTACGTTAGTGGATGAAACCCTAGTGTGTGACCATTCAAAGGAAAGCTGTTGAGCAGTACATTGATGTGGTGGTATGAATATAAAGAGGATCGCGACCAATATAATTATTGTAGCATAAAACGTTATCTTGCTAAGTGTCTATAGGGTTTTTCGTATCGTCATTGACATAACCAACCTGTAAACTATTAAGCGCGGCTTCCTTCAGTTCCTCCCTCTCCAGATCGGTGTAAACGTCTTCCGTCATCACATCATGGACATAAGTGAACACTTGGTGCTGTAAAAGAGGAGGAGTTTGTTAGTTTTGCGGTATACCAGATATTATTTCTGTAGAGAATAACTTGGAAGGTACCATTCCTCTACAAAGGGCTTAACAAGGACTGCTGATCCAAAGTCTAACGAGTAGGCCAACCAGCAATATTGGTCATCTTCAGCCCCTCAAGAGAGATCAACTGCTAGTTTCTCTTTACAATATGAATATATTTCCAAGCAGAAAAGTTATGAGAACAAAGAAACTCATCAATTACCCCACGTCGTCTCGATGCACTACCAAATTCTGAGAACTAATAACATTACCGGTGTTAAGTCACGATCTGTACACCTTGAATTTTTCGAGTTCGTCGTTTGTAATCCATTTGAACCTTCTCCATCCTTTACTATCCTTGTTCCTTTATGGTTTATTGTTATCTCTTTGGTGTTTTTCCTTCTTAGTAAACTATTATTTTCAGGTTTCCTTCCATTTAAAGGTAATTTTGTACGTGACCAAAATAACTCAAAATACATCCACTGAGTCCCTTTAAGAAACGTTCGACAATCAGTCAAATTAATACGTCAAAGATCGTCAGTGCCTACCTCTCTGTGGGAATCCCTGAAGTAACAAGACAGAACCTTGGAGAATTGGCGTTTTCTTTCGTACAGCATTTCACACACTCGGTAGCTGAAACAAACGACAGCAATGAGCCAGAGATCCAAGGTGAACTGCACAGAAAGCATCGACGAATACTTACAACTTAGCATTTTCGGCAAGGACCAGAATTCTGGCGTCGTCAAACTGTTTCAGTCCTCCTGCATTCCAGAGCTCCAGCAAGGCCTGAAGAACAGAGTGAGATAAAAGACCACCATTGTTAGAGTCTGTTTAACGCCTTGTGTCAATGTGATGTAAATGTTGATTGTAGTGTAAAGGAGCTTAGCCGAGAGCAACGAAGGCGGCGTGGTCGGATGTTTTACATGGCTGGCCTTGAAACTAGTGGTTTTTGGTTCAAATTCAGCTCAACCTGCTATGAACAGGATGTGTCCTTGGCTGCCCCGTACGAAGTGGGTTCAACTCCTTGGTCACTCTTTGTAAATAACCGGTCAGCCTCTAATCAGTTACCCTGCGAACAGTTATTTCTCCTACGGCGAACGAGGGTACCCCTGCCCGCAGGTACCCATCAGTTGGTATTTTCAATAAGTTAATACTCATTTTTTTTTTTTTTTTTTTTTACACTTTATTTCATTTGCTTCCGTATTTTTCACTTGTCAGTTATACCTCGCCACCTAGCGACAAACAAAGCTAATTAAGTATGGCCTTACTCCTAAATCTAAGCTTTAAAAAAAAAGCCAGATCAGCAAGGCATATTGAGAATTACATTACAGAGCTTACCAACGTACACTTAATTACTGGTAGCGCGAGAAACAGTTGAATTCCAGCTGTAGAACAATACCTGTTGTCTTTCCTCGTGTCTGGAATCGTCATCAGGATTTGCCAGATATTCAAGAACCTATAAAGAAGCAACACTTAAGTCAAAGACAGTTAATTTCTTCATGCAAATCAATACTTAGTCAAGCAGACTGATGACAAGACTCAAGGAGCCAACAGTTACAGTTTTGACGAAATGTTTCATCTTCTTTCCCACTTAGATTTATGATTCACTTACCTGTTCGAACAACACTTTGTTTACTTCTATTCTATTCTCGTGTTTAGCCATCTGTCGTGCTAGAAAGGTGAACAACGATCCAACTTGGCTTGGCTGCGTGTACAATCAAAGAGAAGATAAAATTTAATAAGCAAAGAAAAAACATTAAGAGCTCTGGACATGATGCGATCTTTATTGAGTTCGGAGAATTTTAATCTCGTCATTAGCAAAACGATATCGAGAATGAAAGTTAGTCAGGCAAAGGTTTATAGTACATTTATCCTTACAAAAGCCTACGTCAGACCCGTACCCATACAGTCGGAGCTTATCCTTGTTTCTGTCGCATGAAGCGACTAAGAGTATTTATACTCCCCCCCCACCCCCTCTGGATGGAATGCTAGTCTATCACAGGGTTCCCCCGGAATTAGATTCCCCAGTACCCATACGTGTATTAGTATATACTCCTGGGTGGAGAGAAGCACTTTGAGGGTAACGTGTCTTGCCCAAGAACACAACACAATGTCCCCGGTCAGGGCTCAAACCCAGACCGCTCGAACTGGAGTCCAGTACATTTACCATTTGGCCACCGCGCCTCCACTGGCACCTTGTGGCACTGCGATAAAAATTACTATAAATATATGTTTTGTTTTGTTTTGTTTTGTTTTGTTTTTGTTTTTGTTTTTTTTAGCTACAAGCACACGTACTGTAAATCCTGTATCTTGCACCATAACGTCAAGAAGAACATTTACAAGGAACTGCCTCCGTGTGACACCTGTAGGGCCACTGCAAATACAAGTGGGATAGCACTTGGTGAGTACCATGAATATATTGTGACGAGCTAAGTCACGCAATCTTAAAATAAACCACCATAAGCGCAACGCTTCGTGACAATACTGGCTTCACTGAAAAGTTAAATAATCTCACCACACTATTGCTATGAAAATCACCGTGATGAACTTTCGCCTTTGTCACGCAGTTTGATAGAAAATCAGCTGTAAGTGCGTGACAGCGCTAAAATCACGGATGAATCAAGTAACCTTGTTTAGTGCTACGCTATGACAACCGTTTACGTAGACTTCTGTTATAAAAAGATAAATAGTTGAATACTCGATAAAAGCATGAAGTAAGTTGAAGACAAACTAAATTACCAAAAGCAAATAAGTGTTTTACTCCATATGATCAACAAAGTCTACCAGATACGAATAAACATGGTGCATGATGTCAATAACACTTCTATTTGCCTCATGGTTCTATCTACGATTACTAAATGGTCATCTAAACAACTTACTCAAAACCGTCATCAAAATCTTTCCGCTCAAAAGCCTGTGATGAAATACAAATACAAGTTGATTTAGAAGAATCCTGTATACATACATTAATAAGTTTTTGTTATAAATAGTTTTTTAATTAAGTTTGTAGCAGGTCCCCACCAGCCTTTAGGTTGCCTCAAACCAACCTGCCTCAACAAAAAGTATATGTATGTATGCATGTATATCCTATTTGAATACCAGGTATGCTGAGTTCAAGCGAGCGAATCACCTGAAAACAGCTAACAGTAGCTGTTGGTTGTATAGAATAGTTGTTTCACCTGATGTAAGGGGTGATTGAAGGCTAAAGGCAAACATCAAACAAGTTTACTGCCAGAAGCTGCCAGTAAGATTCAAAAGGTTCATTAAAATTATACTGACCAAGCAAAAGGATTAGCAAGAAGAACAGGTGATCAGGTGATTTCGATTTTGCAATAGCCTATTCAAAGGTAAAAAAATTCTACAAGCCAGTGGGGTAAAATGTCAGACTCATACTTTGAACTGTTAACTCAGAAATGAACGAGAAAACCGTTTCAAACTGTTAGCTACAAACATGTTGCTTACCATTGAAAGAACATTCAAGAACTCTTGAGTGTCAAATTGTAGAAGGACCCTCAAACGTGGATATGAAAGTTCACCTAAAATGGGCACATAAAAAAGAATAATTTGAGATCTAGACTGACAATTATCGCTACATTTTGAACAGAAAAGAAGAGCCTCGCTTACTTTCAAACCCGTCTTTAGTGTTTTGAGTCGCTATGCAGTTGAACACCTAAAGAACAAAAGTAAAACAACATTCTTAGAATGAGACATAATCCATCAAATATTTTCACTTGCAAGTGACTGGTCTAAACGTGTCACGTGAATTGCGCGTCACAAGTCACGTGAATACGCTCAGAGTTTCCATCGAGCTTCGCTATCGGAAACAGTTCGCATCTCGGAACAGATAATGTCTGGGGACAGATCGGGTAGCTATGCGACACAATTAAGGTATTTTATGGAATTTTACATCTTTTTCACCCCTGTTTCGCCATGTTTCAGCTGAAACACTCGAGCTTGGTTGCATCTGTATTGAGCAACAATTTCATTCAAGTAGTGGGGCTTACTTTTTGACAACATAGTCATCTGCAGTTCTCTCACCTTTCGGGCGATCGGTTTCGAAACACCTTTTGATACGTTACACAAAGTATCTTTACCTTTATGATATTCTGGTTATTTTTGATCGAGGAATTAAAATTGGGAACAAAAACTCTACCTCTTTCTTAACGTCCTGTGCGTAATCCTCTGGGATTGTACCTATAGGGTAGGCCTGTCCGGCGAGACAACAGCTGATGTATACCAACAGTTTGTTTCCCAAAGACAGATCTGAATCTATGAACAAAAACATGGCACACCATCAGATGATGAACTCAAAACCCGAATCTGACTCCAAGGCGTCAAAATTTCCAATCTCCCCAGTCTTCGGTGGCAAAAATTGGAGCCACATGTGCAAACACGGCACACCATCAGTTGATGAACTCAAAACCCGAATGTCATTCTAAGACGCCAAAATGTCCAATCTCATTAGTCTTTGGCCAGGTGGCAAAAAATTGGAGGCAACAGGAGTTCCTAAGGTTAATAATCCAAGCACGTCCTTGTCCTTAAGAATGTTGCAACTTTATTATAATCGTTGTCCCGCAATTTGTGGTTACTTTTGCCCTTGTTATTGTTGTTTTTTTCCTTGTTGTTGTTGTTGTTGTTGTTGTTGTTGCTGTTGTTACAGTTGTTGTTTTTGTTTGTTGATGTTCGAGCTGTTGTTGCCACTGTTGCTTTTACTATAATTGTTATTGTTTGTTCTTTTATTGATAACCTTATCTTTATAATTGGTTATCGTTTCGACTTACCTAAAAATGGTGTCCTAGATTGCCCTGTACTTTTCAAAACATTGATAAGTTCCTGTTGAAGATTAATTTAAAAATTTGAATAGTTATCTCTGGTATCGAGTGTAACATAAGATTTGTATTGATTTTAGCAAGTTCAGTGCTCTGCCCGAAATCAAACATATCTCCGTCGCACGTAATTCTGAACTGACTAGGTGAAAACCAACTACCACTAACACGGTTTTACCTCTAGACAGCTGAGAAAACTTATACCATCAAACATTGTTTGTTGTTTAGTTTGTTTCCCCCAGGTGACAGATGCGGCCTGGCCAGGAAATTTTGAACTTGTCACAAAACGTGAAATCATGATCTTCGACTTAACTCAACAGCTTTTTGAAAAACGGCGCCAAATGTAGCACAATTCTTTCGAAGAATCTGTTAGAATTTGTTCATTTGCGCGTTTTAGAAGTCAATTTTAACGACTCCCGCTATACGAAACGGTTCATTTTAAGGTTGTAGTCAAAAGTTTCTACATTCTAAGAGTGCGCAATGTTTTACCTCTAGTGGTGTACAATAGTCTCGCATTCCCCTGTTGTAAACATAGAAAATGGCGTCATACAAGCCATGTGCCCAACATAGCTTTACCATCTGTTGGGAGATAAATTGATAATAGTCTTAAAAAAATCTTTCAGCGATTCACTGATGAGAGCAGTAATACTAATTAAGACCAAATGGAATCACAGAATTAATCACTGTCAAAGCAAACGTGGGATAATATAATCACAGCGCCAAGCCAGAAATGTCACTGTCCCGGCCTGCTGGAAGGGCGTACAACGCTATCCATTGGATCAATAATTATCCAGTGGATAGCGTGGTTTGTTTTGCTAACATTTACCCAATGGATGGCAATTTATCCGGTGGATAGCGTTATCTAATCTCTGAACAACTAGGCCTGTTGTGAGTCGTGTGGACGAGGCCTAAGCGTGCAATACGTACTTGATGAATATCTAGATTTGTCACATCAAGATGCATCAGGCAGGATTCAACTTCTTTGAGCTTGTCTTGCTGTTGATAATGTTCTGTGATAGAAATAGATGAATGAACTACGTTAGTTCGTATAGTGTGATCGTCTCGGTGAGTGCAGTTCTGAAAAGCACAGTTGTTGGTGACTGAGGTTTCGAAAACCTGAGCGGAAGTCATCTTCAGAGTCAAGTGAATAGTGTTTGTCAGTCGATGATGTTATAAGTCATTTGTCTGGTCCGTTGAAAGTGATTGATCAGTTTAGCCTTGACGTAAAGTCAAAATTGCCAACAGTCATTGGTCGTTCTAGTAAGTTTCTTGGTACAGTGTAACATACAAGTAACTGGACTACTTCTATGCACGGTCATAGCTAAACTGATCGATCAGTTTCAAGGGACCGGACCAGACCACCGACTGACAAACACTTGATTTTGAAGATGAATTCTGCTCAGGTTGCCGAAACGTCAGTCACCAGCGACAGTTCTATTCAGAACTACTCTCACCCAGACGATTACACTGTATGAACTATTTTTTCATTTGCTTTTCTTTTGAGTTGAGGTTTAAGCTTTTTGGTATTTATTCAGTTTTCTACCGTGTTGATAAGTAGTACGCATCAAAACGAATTCAACTCTTGGACTCAGCTGTCCTCTAGTTAGCTTCCAGTTCTATGTACGTTGATTTTTACAGCTATATTGTAATTACATCTATTTATCACTTGAATTATTCTTACTCAAAAGACATTACCTATGAACTCTTTCATCACAACTGGACTCAAAGACGTCAATCTAAAAACAAAGAAAACACGTAACTATTGCTAATTTCAGCATTACAAGGCAATGAAATAGTTGATTAGATTTACTTAACGCATTATTAACTTAAAACAGCAACCACAGTTACAAAACTTACTTGTCCGCTAAAATATGCGGTTCCAGGCTTTCTAGAAACACAATTTTCCCGACTGGATCTTCGCTGAACTTATCATATATTTCTCTAAATAAAAGGTCCCTGGAAATCCAAATGAGAGGACAGTATTTCAGTACAGCGGAACCGCACGTTGCGACTACCATGTTTATAACTCCACTTTGTTCGTCATTTTCTTGTCTTAAACACCCCTTCAAAACTGGCACAGTTCTACTGTCCGAAGGTGGTTGTATTAACGCGGTTTGACTGCTGTTGTTGTTAGAATGTTAAATATTGGATGTTTGTAGTGGTCGATGCCCTTAGCTACTAGGCATCGACCATCTAAACTGAAAGAAAGAAATAATTATTTCACATATACATAATAACTGACTGTAAAATTTTTCTTTCCTAAATACGATATCATTCCTGCTTATCTTTATCTACAAGCTCCAAACTTTAACATTTCATTGACGTGTTCATTCCGCTCATCCACTGTTCGCTATCACTCGTTTCTTCTTCCATTCGCTCCTACGTTCCCCCGTTCGTTCGTTCGTTCGCTCGTTCGTTAGTTCGTTCGTTTGTTCGTTCGTTCGCTCTTTCCTCCGTCCGTCCATCCGTCAGTTCGTCAGTCCTTTCATTTTCAAATTCATTCGTTTATTAATCCATTCGTACGTTCGCCTTCTTTATTTTTCGTTTGTTTGCTCTTTCATTCACTCCTTCGTTTGATCGCTCGTCCGCTCACTCCTTCGTTCTTCGTTTGTCCCTGCACTGACACGCTGGCTCGCTAGCACGCTGGCTCGTTCACCTCTTCACTAGTTCGTTGATTTGTTGGTTTGTTCATTCGTTTTTCGTACGTCCCTTGTCCGTGTCATTGCTCGTTCTTTTTTTTTTTTTTTTTTTTTCATTTGTTTCTTAGTTCACTTTCTAGTTCATTCAATGCAAGCCAGTCTTTAGAGGCATAACTGGTTCAGGTTTAAACCAGTTTGAGCGTAGCATGATAACCCAAATAGCGTAATTTACCCTATTTATCAAGGAAAAAAAACGCATTACTGATGTTTAACTTACATATTATTGATAGCAAGACTGTATTTTATAAAGATCGGAACCATCTCCTGGTAAAGAAACAGAAATCACGTATTTAGCAAGAAGTGGTATATACATTGAGACGTTCTGTTTCGTTAACCTACCAAATAAACTTTTAATTTGACAAAATCTTAACAGCTATCTACCCAATGCATCTAGGGTGTCAATCTAGACCCATAATTAACTAACCGAGGGATGTTACAACCATTAGTAAAACATCCCCCTGCCAGCCCAGTACAGGAGAAATCCTTAATGTAAACTTTCAAGGTATGTGCGGTGCAAAAGTGTATGGTTTTGCGCCTTTTTGGCCTCAAATAGCGTCTAGATTTTGACCGGTTTGGTCTGACATGGGAAATGTTTATAGCAATTGGGAACGACGTTTAGATGAAACTGGTTATTCCCAGTAAAATAGGGGAATCTAAAGCCCTCTCAGCTGTTTACGCAAATGAAAGCCATTTCTGGTTAGCTGAAGTCACCGTATTAGAGACGTGTTTTAGGGGTCTGAAATAGAGTATCGATTAAGACTTAAAGTCGTAACTGCTTTTTGACTGAATAAATCATGTAATGACAGCAATAAAACAAGTACTCAACTTAAACGGCTTACCTTGAAGTAAGTTCTGAGCTCTTCAGAATCTTTAGTTTTAGGACAGCTCACGAATACCGTGATATCTACATAGGCAAGCAGTAATTCCTCGATCTAGGGCGGGAAAAGAAAGAATCATTTGGTGTCGTCTGTAGTTATTGTTGCTGTTGTTGTTGTTGCTTCACTTTTTGTTGTTGCTGTTCTGTTGTTATCATTGTTGTTCTAGTTGTTGTTGTTATTGCTATTGCTGCTGCTGTTATTGTTATGCTATTTCTGTTTTTGTTGTCACATAAATGTACATTCCACGTTGAATGAAAAAAACACTTATATAACAATAAAAGTACCAACCTGAGCAGCAATTTCTACCATCCTCTGCTCTTTATTTCCAAGCAAACCTTAAACCAGAACAAAATTCACCAATTGGAAGGGAGAATGGAAAATTGAGCATTGAGCTGCTAGTGTGAACCCACCGATAACTGCCATGGCGGTCCCATCGTAAAAGGACAAAGCTAGTTCAAGAGCATCAAGGAAGTTATTCTGCCTCACAAACACTTCTATTCGCTGAAATGGGAAAACAAATAACAAAAATCAGGAAGTAATTGACCAAGTGCAGGGGCTGATATGGGAAATGTCCTGCGTAACATCCACAGAATGACAGTTTGGATGATGATTTAAAATTGTCCTCAGCTTTCAGCGTCAAACAGACGTCCAACTCAGAGTCATTTCAGTGGCTGAATGGTTATAAAATATATACATGTAGATGAATGTGCTTTCGAATCATTCTGAAATGGTACAGTGGGATAGACTAGAATTTGAAATAGAAATTTTCAATTTCAAATAGGCCATAAACACCATTGATCATGATCATTATGTATATATCGCAACACGGTAAGTACTTTTTATGGGAAGAGAGTTTTATTGGGCACTTACATCACGCCAGTTCCTTAATGTCAACACATGGACGGACTGAAATGAAGCACAAAATCAAACAACAAGCTAAGATATACATGTATCAAGTATCAAGTATCAAAGCCACCATTGATCAAGCACTCACTTCACCCCTCAAATATATCAGCTTCTTGAAGAGAAAAATCACGCCCAGTTGGCCCACTTATCGGAGGCTTAACTCCGCTTTCTGTCACTAGCATTAAAAAACGGGGAGTTCTACAACTGTCACACGGACCCAGATGGGAGTATCAGGTTATAAGGTTGCCTCCAACACTTTGCCAATAGGAGAGTCCTCGCTGAATTCATTTTGGCTTAGCATAATGGTGGCCTCATGGTTAGTGCGCTTAACTCCGGATCGAGCGGTCCGGGTTCGAGTCCTGGCCGGGGACATTGTGTTGTGTTCTTGGGCAAGACACGTTACTCTCACAGTGCCTCTCTCCACCCAGTGTAGAAATAGGTACCGGCGAGGTTAATGTTGGGTGCAACCCTGCGATGGACTAGCATCCCATCCAGGGGAGTAGAAATACGCCTAGTCGCTTCATGCTACAGAAACCGGGAAAAGTTCAGGCCTGAGGAACCACTTGGCTTTTATACAGACTTTACCTTTACTTACCTTAACTCCCAACAATAACTGTTGTCCATTGAAAACTGCCACTGTTTGGTAGCATGAATGTTCACTAGCGGCAACCTAAAGAGGGAATGCTTTCTAAGGCCCAGTTCATACGTCGCATTTCTGCCGTGTCGAATTCAATTCAATTAAGTGCGACAGAAATGCGACTGTGGATTCATACGTCGCACTTGTGTCGCACTTAATTCAGAATTTATACTGTCGGGTATGTCGGCAAGCGGAAAATGTTTTAAACGTAGAGTACTCAATATGGCGGACGAAAATACCGAGCGACGAAGGACTATAATTTTGTGAAAAATTGTCCGCCAATGGAACAAGAAGGAGAAGGCTGACAACAGAGCAGTATATGTTGCAATATGTTCAGGTTGCATTGGGTCGAGAATGACCAAGTTTCTTTTTTTTCTTTGGCGGGAAAACATTTACGCGTGCTCAAACATTAACATAATGTATGCATTAGACTCGACACGGCAGAAATTCGACGTCTGAATTGGTGTCGCATTTCTGTCGGATAATGCGACAGGACCAGTCGAACGTGCGGCAGAAATGCGGCAGCCGATTCAGACGTCGATTTCTGTCGAATTTAATTCATTGAATTGAATTCGACACGGCAGAAATGCAACGTATGAACGGGGCCTAAGATTAGGTATTCGCATCATACTAAACACCAAGAAAAGCACAAGCCTGGTTGAAATTAATATTCTTTTGGATTGCTTTTGCACATTGCTGTCATTATTTTGTACCCGCACATCCTTACACTTAAAGTGCACCTAACCCCAAAACTTTTTTTTCGCTAAAACGAATCTCCTTGTTATTTGAAATAGTTCTGCGAAAAAATTTTTGGATTCCGTTAAATCCTCGATTTTCTGTGCCCCGACGAAATCTCGAAAATAGCTCCAAAACACCGCCATTTTGTTTCACGACCGAGTTTGAGGAGAATGGGTCTAGCGGCTCTTGTGACGTCTACCCAGGAAGGTTGGATATCTCACGTCCTCTCATTTCCTTCAGGATGGTGCAATACACATTCGAAAAGTGCGCAGAAACGCCTTCCAGAGGTGCTATCGGCTGTTGCAGCAATATTCCAGATTTAAAGAAAGATATACTGTACAATTAATTGACGATGATCGGCTAATGGTGCAACAAAGACGTAAACGATGGTTGATTTTGTCGAACCGAAACAAGCGAACTGAATCTGTGAGAACCATTGAAGAACTCTCACTGGAATTTGTTCCGCAGACTTTCGAACGCTATTTTCATAAATTTTCTGCTTAAAGCTAACCAGCAATTTGTAGAAATACTACCTACAACCTATATCTTCCAATCCCGCAGTATTTATAACATACAAAGTTGTGTGATCCGATCATGACCAAGAAGCGTTATACTGATATGTAAATAGATCGCAACTGTACGCCGCTAACCAACACTTATTTCTCTTGCG